>NW_020948538.1:30172-30658 GCF_900497805.2 Vombatus ursinus | reverse complement strand
GGTAACGGGCTTTGAAACAAGTCTCTTCCTTCTGCTTGGCATTTGTGCAGTCCCTGGCACCCACACTTCTGAGAGTTTTCTTGCGTTTCTGCCTAGGAAAATGTGAATGAAGTTGTTGTCTCGCCTTGCATCACCAGCGAGGAGGAAACACTCATCCAACAGACATGGACAGAAAAACACAAATGAGGCATCAGGGTGGAAGTGGAATGGGGGTGGGGAGGGATATGTCTAGGGTGCTCTCCAAAGTCCCAATAACCTAGCACCCATAGAAGATATATAAGTATATGTGTGTGTGTGTGTGTACTTAATTATGCCCTCATTTTCTCCCCCCTCATAGATGTAAGTTCCCTAAGGGCAAAGATTGTTTCATATTTGATCTTCTATCTTCAGCACCTAACAAGGTACCTAGCTCTTAGTAGGTACTTATATACTTTTGGTTGATTGGTCCATTCATAATGTATATGCATGTTTGTATACACACACACA
>NW_020948538.1:29860-30072 GCF_900497805.2 Vombatus ursinus | reverse complement strand
AGTCTCCATTTCTCATCTCCATTCTTTTACACTGGCTATACCTGTGCCTAGAATTCACTTCCATCTTCTATCTTCACCCTGCCTCTTACAATCTCTCATTTCTGTCAAAACTTTACTTAAGTAACCTCTGCTACTTAAAGCCATTTCTGATTCCCCCCCTCAGCTGTTACTGTGCTCTTCCTCAAACACTTACCCTCTTTGATTATACTACC
>NW_020948538.1:0-29760 GCF_900497805.2 Vombatus ursinus | reverse complement strand
GGGGAGAGCAATCATGTCAGTATGGCTGGACCATCGAGTACAAGAAAAGGAGGAATATCTGAGGTTGCAAAGGTAGGTTGGATCCAGGTTATGAAACGCTTTGAAAGCTAAACTGGGGATGTTGTATTTGATTTTTAGAGACAACAGGGAGACCCTGGAATTTAATGAGTAGGGACCTGGTGTAATCAATCTTGGGCTTTAGGAAAATCACTCTGGCAGCTGGGTGGAGAGTGGATTGGAATGGAGAAAGAAGAGACAGGAAGACCTACTAAGAGGTTATTTCAATAGTCCAGGTAAGGCGTGATGGAAGCCTGAACTAGGGCAGTGGTAACATGAGTAGAGAGAAGGGGTCTTCCGTGAAAGATATTGTAGAGGAAGAACAACAAGATTTGGTGGCCAATTGAATATGTGGAGTGAGGGCAAGGAATCAAGGATGATGCCAGGGTTGAAAAATGTGAGTGATTACAATGATGCTGATGCCTTCAATGAGACCTTAAGATATCATGTAACCCAATACCTTCCTTTTAATGAAACTCAGAGTAAGCTGCATTCAAGGTCACACAGTGAGAGCCAGGGCTAAAATCCAGGTCCCCTGACTCCCATTCTAGTGCTCAGTCCTGTGTTTAGCCTTGGTATGGAAGAGATTGAGAAGGAAAAGCAGTCTTAAGATCATGCCTGGCCTGTCTGAGTAGACATGGCTAATAATTGAGAAGACTGTGCCACTGAATAAGATTGAATTGGCAAGGTGAACCCTCTGGAGGCCTGTTAGCTCTTCTTAGGCACACCGACTACCATTCGGATGGTGGCTACCACCTGAATGAACTGGCATATGGCAGGTATCCAGTGGGTTCTGATTGACTGAGCATCCAAGTATTCTGCTCATGAGAGTATTTCTCCCCACAATGTTCCTTTCCAAAGCATAGAGGTATCCACAACCATTTGAGTCATAGTCCAGAGAAGTTGATGAGGGTGGCAGCAGTAATAAGAGTTTTCCAATTTTCCCAAATTGATAGCAATTCGCAAAAAGTTGGGTTTATAAGTCACAAGAGCCCCCTGAGGCTGCTGTGAATGACAAACAGATATCACTTTTTCATTCTACTCAGACCTTTGTTGTTCATCCATCACTAAGCCTGAATCCTAAAGCTGACCTTCCCCCCTGATTAGGAGTCCTGAGTTGGACCCTACTATATGCTTCTCTGGCTCTTCCAGATCCTTGACTTCTCTCCCCAGCCCTTGTTCATGATTCACCTGCCTCATTGCAGACTCCCAACCCATATGGAAACCTCTCGGTCACCCTGTCATGTTCTTCCCAAGTCAACAGGGCTAAATGGCATCACAAACCCTGCTTTGCACCAGCCCTTGTTAGGCCTAAGCAGGAGTTTGGGGCATAGGAAGGAAAGAGAACATTAGGGTCTTCCAAGGTAGTCCTAGAATGGTGAATTTTGTCTCCTTCCAAATTGTGCCTAAATTTATGGCCCTAATTACAGTTCAAAGGTGAACTCTTGCCTTTCCAGGTAATGGGCATCCTACTGTTTGTTGCCTGTCAAAGGCAGATTATCAGAAGTCTGTTGCTGAGGATATTTCAATTAGCATCCCCAAATTTTAATCACTTTAACTACTTAATTACTTCTGGTAACCCTATTTCATTCTGGTCCACCATTCTAACATGGTGCTATAGTAACAGTCCTGGAGTCACGAGACCTGGGTTCCTATCCTGGCTCTGTGACAATTACTGACTGCATGATTATAGGCTAGTCACTTTATTTCTCTTAACTTCAATTTCCTTATCTGTAAAATGGGAATACAAGTACTTTTGACTAAGTAATCCCAGAGTAAATGTGAGGAAAGAGCTTTGTAAAACTTAAAGCCTAGTAGAAACAGAAACAGATTCCCCCCTCAACTGCCACCATCATCCTCACCTGTTTTAATTTCCCTGACGATAAAGAAACTCTGGAGGATTTCTTATTTCTCTCTCCTGATATAACTCTACCTTCTGAATCATTTGGGAACAGGAGGACAGTCAGAGATTATTCCCAGCTCCAACTTCATGGCAATCTTCTTTTATTGTCTGGCATTTAACCCATGGAATTCCTTATGGGGCACTGGAGTAGCTAGCCTTTGGTGAGAGTAAGTTCTGCATCACCTCTAAATGTCAAGATGTTCAAGGCAGAGTGTGGTACAGTGTCTAAGCCCTCCATTCCTGGCTTCCAACACTTGGCAGCCTTTTAACCTTGGGCAAAATTCTTCATCTCTCTGGGCCTCAGTCATCTCATTTGTAAAATGAAGATAATAATTATACTGCCTGCCTTACAGGATCCTTATGAGGAGAATGAGTCTTAAGTCTCAAAGTACTTTGGAAAAGGGAGCTCAGTTTTACTACAGCATGGCAGAGAGCTCCCAGAAGAAAGCTGGATTCCTGCTGTATTTGTATCTCCCAGGCAATCAACAGGTGAGCACCTATTAGTGCTTACTCTGTGACAACTACTGGGCTAGGCACAGATCATGCAAGTACAAAAGTGAAACAGCCTCTACCCTCAAAAGGCTTTTATTCTGTCATTTATCACTTGGCAGCCTGCTTAGCAAATAGCTGTATAGCTCATGGCTGATCAGTCACAGACTCAGGAGGAGGAGCTCCTGGATCAGACAGAAGCAGGAGGCAAGATGGAGGAAGGGACAAAGCCATGATGCGATGTCCTAATGATACCTTTACTAGTACTGTGAAGTCCAGGAGAAAAGAGGCAACTCTCATGGTGAAAAATGCTATCCACCTCCAGAGAAAGAACTGATAGAGTGTGAATGCAGATTGAAGCATACTATTTTTCACTTGCTGTATTTTTCATGTTTTTCCCCCTTTGGATCTATATCTTCTTTCATGACCAGTATGGTAATATGTTTTGCATGATCGAACGTGTATAACTTATATCAAATTGCTTACTGTCTCAGGGAGGGGGGGGGTGAAGGAGGGAGAGAGGAAATTTGGAACTCAAAATTTAAAAAAAAATGAATGTTAAAATCGTCTTTACATGTAACTGGAGAAATATAAAATATTATTTTAAAAAGATATCAAAAATTTATCCTTTAAAAAAGAAAAAAGAGTCACCTTCCCTATAAACCCCAAGAGCTCTTCCCTTGTTAAGGCCCGCATTGCTGAAATTGTTCTAAGACTAGAATACTATATAAGTCCCTGAGACACAAGACAAGGACACTAGAGAGGGAGGGAGAAATATTTTGACTGTTTTTGGGCTCAGGTGTGAAGGTTTTGCTTTTTTTTTTTGCTGGGATAAATAAACTCCATCCTATACTCCATGCTTTATCAGTCTTAGTACTTTAAGGGGAGCTCAGGGTACTTTTTTCATGTGGACACCTAAACAAGTTTTGTTGTTCCCAGAGGAAGTCTCAAGTAGGGGTAAAAGAGTCTACATTTGGATATTTCCAGGGGGAATTCTGGGTAGAGGCATAAGCCAAGAAAGAGCATGATTACATGAGATGCTCTTAAGATTCAGCCCAGTTGATGTAAATGCAGCAGGCTATGGAGTACACTAATAAAAAAGGGGATCTCAGGAATTTTTAGAGAGGTGATTTGACATAGCAAGAAAAGCAGAACTTGGAAGCTGCTGCCATAGTTGTCTGTATTTCTTGGTGTGGGGTGTGTGTGTGTATGTGTGTGTGTGTGTGTGCGTGCGTGTGTGTGCGTGGCACTAGGGGATGGAGGTAGCATTGCCTTATTGTTTTACATTTAGACCCCAATGTTGTTAAATCACAGCCTGTCACTTTTAGGGAATATCCTTCTTTGTTCACCCAGACTAAGCTATCAGCTAAGTTCAGACACTTCTCAGAAACCCAGAATTCACGATACCTGACTTTTTTGGCACTGACTTTGAGAACTTCCTTGAGGATGAACCCAGGGGGCTCAGCCCCAGCATCCTGCTGGGTGGGGGTGGGGGAAGTAGCCAAATCAATTGTGACCCACTGAGGTTAAACTCTACTCTCTGTTTTGAGAAAGTATGGAGATGTTATCCTTAGGGAGATCCCTTGAGTTACCTCTGGTCCTCTTCAGTGGCCTAGAAAATGGGGTTAAGATTGGGTAAGGAGATGCAGAACACATCTGGATTTAAAAGAGCAATAAAGACCCTGCAGCTGTTTCAGGAAGACTAAGGGGGCTTTACAGGTCAGTGTCAGTCTCTTTCATTCATTTCTTTCATGAGCTAACAATCTTATCCAGAGATCAGTAACACAGAAAACTGAAAACTTGACAAACATTTGCAGCAGAGAGGGAAAGTATTCACTGGAGACCGGGAGCTGATGATAAGGAGAGGCCATTAGACTGAATTCATATCCCATCAACCTGTGTCCAGAAGGAAGGAAAAGATTGATAGTCCCAAGATACTAAGACCTGATTGGAGCTCATCTGGAGTTCTGTTTTCAGTGTTGAGCACCACCACTTTTGAGAAGGGACCTGGAAAAATGTGAGTGTGTCCAGAGTAGGGTGACCTAGATAGGCAAGGGCAGGAGTGGGCAACCTGTGGCCTCAAGGCCACATGTGGCCCTCTAGGGCCCTCTAGGACCCTCTAGGTGCTTATGTGTGGCCCTTTGCCTGAATCCAAATCCCCGGATTTGTTCTGTGAAGTTTGTATTGAATCAAAGGGCTGCACTTGAGGACTTAGAAGATCACATGGGCAAGGAGATGCTCTACTAGACTTATGAGATAAGCTGGAGGTACTAAGGATTTTTAGCCTGGAGGGGGCCAACAAAATGAGTGGGGGGTTCTTATTCAGGTTCTTCAAATACCTAAAGGGATGTTGTGGAGAAATGGGATTAGACTTTTTCTGTGTGGCCTCCAAGGGAAAGAAGTCTGATTAATGGGTGTCATGGAGGCAAATGTTAGCTCTAAAGACCACTTTGTGTCAGAAGGAAGCCTCTGACACAAGGATTATGACACCCTGGACACAAGGGACATGCTACTAAATGTTTAAGAACCAGGTCTTAACAATCAGATCTCCAAGGAAAATTAAAAAGTATGCATGACACACTTTTAAGTTTAGTTTCATAATGAACATTTTCTCCATCACTTTCTTATATTTAGGCAATCAACAAAACAATAAATCAAGCCCTGATTTGTAGTGTTAGCTGACAACGGCTCCAGTTACATCCCTGATTACATTCATGAAATATTTTTTATAGTGATACTAGGCAGTCAGTCATGTGGGTACCCTTGTTCAAATAGGGATTGGACTAGATAAATTCTGAGTCTGTTCCCTGTTTTGAGGGTTGATCTTTGATCTTCTTAAACATTTTTCAGTTGTTTTTCAGTAGTGTCCAACTTTTTACAACCCCATTTGGGGTTTTCTTGGCAACGATGCTAGAGTGATTTGCCATTTCCTTCTCCAACTCGTTTTACAGGTAAGGAAATTGAGGCAAACAGGGTTAAGTGACTTGTCCAGGGTCACACAGCTAGTAACTGTCTGAGGCCAGATTTGAACTCAGGAAAAGGAGTCCTGACCCCAGGGCTGGCACTCTATCCACTGCACCACCTAGCTGCCCTATCTTAAACATTAGAATTACACAGAAATAGAGCATGCTTTCTGGTAAAGTAGTGAGTTCTCTATCACTGGAAGTATATAAGTAGAAAAATCACTTAAACAAGAGTCAAGGCACCTAAATTCTAGTCCTGGTTCTGCCATTAACTCATCTTGTGCCCTCTGGGATTCAGCACTCTCTTTTGCAAAATGATCATGAGGAACTAGGTGATTTCTTAAGTCTCTTTGACATTTGTAAGTCTGAGTTTCCCCTCTCACTTTATTTCTATGGGCCAGTCACTTTCCTCCTAAGTCCCAGTCTCTCTTCTCTGTAAAATAAAGACCCCACTAAAATGAACTGCTCTGAGTATAAAAGGAGAAGATGGATGTGAAAGTGCTTTGGGAAATGTAATGGGCCAGGCAGATGTGAAGGAGCCCAGACTGTCTGGCAGATTGTGTGGAAGGAGAGAGGCACACACCAGGGGAGAATGTGTCCGTCTGGCTCCTGTCAGCGGCATCAAGTTCACCTGGAAATGGGACCCTTTCTAGTGCCAAGGGGGCCCCAATCTCATTTGAGGGGAGGCAGGAGATTCACCAGACAAGTAAGTGAAGGAAGCTTCCTGAATGTTAGGTCTGGGACTCCCAACCAATCCCCCTCCCCTCTCCTCAATTACAGCACCCCCAAGGCCAGGGCAGGTTCCGCTGGTGATAAAGTTGTTCTTCTCTGGTTTAGATGCCAATCAAAGAGACACCAAACAAGTGAGGCATCTTTGTGGACTGCTATTTAAAAAAAAAATAACAAAAAAACCCCAGGCTGTATATTTAGTTAAACTCCACAATGACACAATATGAAACATACTTTGAATTGTAAGTTTTTGGTTTATCTCATCTGGGGTGGTACATAGAAAAAAGTACCTGCCCTCCCTGGAGCAGAGTATGGAGGGTGGAGATTAGACAGGGTGAGAGGTTTAGGGCCCTGAGCAGGAAGAGCCTGGGTTCTGAAGTAGGTTTATCTATATCTAACCTTAAGGGGAACCCCATGGGGCAGCACTTTCTCCCCTCCTACCCTCTCCCCCAGCCAGGCTGGCTCAGTGACCTCTTGGGGACATCTTGGAGGCAGCTGGTAGTGCTGGACCTGGAGTAGGGAGAGTTCCAGGTTTGAATCCTGCCTTTCATGCTTGCTTAGCTGTGTGGCCAAGGGGAAGATCATTTAAATTCTTTGAGCCTTCTATTCCTTCCCTGTAAAATGGGGGAATAATACTGCCACTACTGAGAGACAAGATGGCGCCTGGATAGAGAGCTGGCCTTGGAGTCAGGAAGAAATGGGTTTGAGTGCTGCCTTGGCCCGATAATGGCCGAATGCCCTGATAAGTCATTTGGCACCTCCCTGGAGAAGTACTCTTGGGTACCGTAAGTGGCAAAAATGGGGTAGCTACATAAAAGTAAAGGAAGTTGCTCATAAAGAGTTCCTATGCCAATGAAATTACAGACAGTTAAAAAATACCATTAGGGCTTATCTCACAGGGTTGTCCCAAGGAGTAAAAGAAGGAATGGATGAATGAGCTTGGCCAACCATAAATAAACACAGCCTTTTATTGTTAGTAGCAAAGCCAGGATGAGAACCAAGATGTCCAGGTCAGTGCCCCGAATGAGGATTCAAGGAATCAGGGATATTTATTTCCATCTTAATTGACTCATGACAATGGAAACAAATTCTGTTCAGATAGTCTTCCCAAAGTCCACTTGGTGCCCAGTTCTGTGCTATGCAACATCTTGGGGAGGTAAGAGGAGGAAATGGGAAGGAGCGCTTTCCAATAGGGGTCACAGCCTCAATCTGGGTGCTCCATCCACCATAGACAATGAGTTCCTATAATTGATCTCTCCTCATTCCATTCTGGACACCCTTTGGAGCCACAACCCAGTTATGCCTAGCATTCAGGAATCTCAGACAAATGGGTGGACTTTATGGGCAGATAAGTAACCACCCCACCCTCACCCCTCTCCCAAGAGCTAAAACAATGGCCCAATTCTGGGGGAGGAGGATCTGACATGTTCACATTTGGGACTGAGCAGCTGAGGAAGGATTGTAAGGGAGAGACAGCTGAGAGGGTTACTAGAGCATAGAGAAGAATTCTGGAGGGGGATGGGAAAGAGGAATCCAACAAGGCACGCACCCTCTTCAAAAAGTGGTTGGCCTATTACTGTTACAGATACAGGATGGATCTGTCACAGGAAACCCAAGCCCACTCTGATCTCTCTTGTCCCTGGGGACCTACAGTCCTCATGGTCTGAACTGCACAGTTCAGTCCTTAATCACAAACCATACTGGGATTGCTTGTGTGATAGCAAAAGACAGTAGCTCTGAGTGTAAAAGACTTGGTTTCAAATCCTACCTCTAATGCTTACTACCTGTATGACCTTGGGCAAGTCACTTAGCCTTGGACCTCGAGTTCCAAGTGGGTTGGACTAGATGGTTTCTGTCTCTAGCTAGACTAGGAGCTCATACCGCACAGAATTCTCACCCTCATCTCTTTCTTTCCCAGTAACTTTATCTGCTATCTGGCCAAAGAATTTTAGAGCTGAAAGGAGAACTTGGAAACTGCTCAGTTCACCCCCTCCCCAATATGATAGAAAAGGAAATTGAGGCCCAGACAGTGGTAGAGGCTTGTGCAAGGTCATACAATAAGTTAGTGGTGGAGCTGGGATCCTAAACCCAGGCCAGTGCTCTTACCAATGGACCACACTCTCTCAAACAATTATTTGGGTAGTAGCACTGTCTTCCTAGCCATACTTGGAGCTCACAGCCTCCTCAGATTTAAAGATCAAAGGGACTTCAGACAGTTTCGAGTTCATTCCCCTCACTGAATAGACAAGATAAAATGCAGGAAGCGAGATTGGTTCCCTGAGGTCACACAGGTAGCTCAGTATTCAGTAAATTAGGATTCCCTGGCCCCAGAGCCTTGGCTTACTGCTGCGTCATAGGAAAAGGCCTAGGTCTCTTCCTCCTCCTTCTGCTTCCTGCCTCCCCCTAGCTTCAATGAGTGACGGCCCTAGCTGGCCTTGCAGAGGAAGGGTTAATGAGGAGCTAGGCAAAGTGTAATGGCCTTTCATCATTAAGGTGATAAACCAGTGGGGCCTGAGAGGGGCCTGGAACCCTCTCTCTATGAGCATCATGTTTTCTGACTAGTTTTTCCCTTCTTACACTGAGAAGGCTCCCTGGGACCCAGATGGCCTCCAGCATGGGTGTTCCAGGATAATTACCACCATTTAGCAAAGATGTTCCAGTGATTTCAATGCCAATGATTTCCCAAGTATCCTCAATTAATTAAACTTCTTTCTGAAGGGCTTCTGGGCAACCCCTTTCTTCCCTCCTTCTTCCAAAGGATGCCTTGTCTTCTGGTATCTAAGGGACCTCTTGTCCACTGTGACTAGATGTCTTAAGTTGGGTTTTGGGAAAGAAGAAGGACCCATGATCTTTGTCACCCAAACCATTCTTTTGTGATCCCTAAGCAACCATCTCCTTCATTCATTCATTCATTCCATGGATTGTAGTGGGAAGTAAGTCTGACCTGGCATCAGAGACATGGGTTCTAACTTTAGCTCTAACACTTGCCAGCTGCGTGACCTCAAGTCATTTCGCCCTTATGAATCTCAGTTTTCTCATCTCAAAAATGAGGCTCATTCACTCAGCAAGCATTTACTAAGCAACTACTATGGACAGGGCACCATGAAGAGAAAATTAAAAATAGGCCCTGCCTTCACCCAATTAGCAAGCAGGCATTAAGTGCTGACTACATTTATTCCATGCATTGTCTTGGGCTCTGGGGTCACAAATATAAATGTGAAAGAAGGATCTTTTCTTTCATTGAGGGGGGAAGGCGGTAAACATCCCATTTATCCAGATAAAAAGCATAAGATGGTCAAATAAGGAAAGGACATTGACAACAGGGATCATCATCAGGAGAAGCAACCCTGGAGAGTGGCTCGTGGGCTGAGCTTTGAAGGAATCTAAAGATGCTAAGAGGTAAGGGAGAGGGATCTTCCAGACAGGGGGGACAGCATGTGCAAAGGAGTGGAGTCGGGAGATTGTATGGCAAGTTCAGGCAGCAGCAAATAAGCCATTTTGGCAGGAAAGTGCGTAAAGAGAAGCAATATGCAATAAGTGAAGGAGAAAAGCAACATGCAATAAGGAAACATAGGCTAGAGTCAGAGTACAAAGTTCTATAAATGCCAAACCAAGTAGTTTGTATTTTACCCTAGAAACAATAGAGAGCCATTGAAGAATTTTGGATTCTCAAGCAGAGGAGGTGACGTGGTCAGTAACAAAACTTGCATCAGATACTGCACAAGATCCTGGAAAGCACTTTGTAAACTTTAAAGCACCATGGAAATATGAGTTGTTACTCAAGAATCATTGATTAAGGGCCTAATAGTACTAACTCATATTTGCATAATGATATAAAGGTTTTATAGAATGTTTTCCTCACAAGAGCACTGTTAGGTAAGTAGTCTAAGAATTATGCCCATTTTACAAAGGAGGAAATGGAGGCTTAGAGGGAGATTGAGTGGCTTATCCAAGGTCATACAGTGAAGTGTCAGAGTTAGGATTCAAACCCCATTCTACTGGCTCTAAATCCAGGCCTCTTGAGACACATCATTCATCCTACTTTGGGTATAGCACTGGGGGAGATACAAATATAATTAAGAGATGGACCCTACCCTCATGGTATTAGTAATCTATAGGGGATGAAGAATATGGAAATACCCAAAAAACACAGTAACTATAGTACAAAGTCAAACTTGAGACCTGTATACAGTATAGACAAAGTACCATGTGATGTCCAAGGGGGAGGGAGGAGCAATTAATCAACAAGCATTTATTAAGCACTTACTGTATTCCAGGAACTGTGCTAAGAGGAGAGGATTCAAAGAAAAAAAACACAGTACCTGTCCTCATGGAGGCTAAATTTTAATAATTTCTAATAAGCAGGGGAGAGAGATCAAGGAATGAGTCATGGAAGAGGAATCATTTGAGCTGAGCTTTTTTGTATGTGTGTGTGTGTGTGTGAGGCAATTGGGGTTAAGTGACTTGCCCAGGGTCACACAGCTAGTAAGTGTCAAGTATCTGGTCTGAGACTGGATTTGAACTTAGGTCCTCCTGACTCCAGGGCTGGTGCTCTATCCACTGTGCCACCTAGCTTCCCTTAAGCTAAAACAGGGGAGGAAACATGTGGTACTCATGGAAGGTTGAAGAGTAATCCAGTTTGGTGCATATAGAGGGATTTATGCCAGAGAAGGCTCAAATGGCAAATTGGTGCCAGATTATGAAAGTCCTGGAATGGTAGGCAGAGTACAACAAGGTCTCTGAGCAAAGAAACTCTTTTCATGGATCTGTGGAAATGTGTGTTTCACATTAGCCTGACTGTGCAGGAAGCATGGTATCTGGGCTCGGGGCCTGGAGACCTGGAGACCTACTATCATCTCCAGTGCTTAGTTATGTGATCATAGGTAACTTACATTCCTTTTCTAGGTCTCAGTTAACTATAAAATAGGTAAAATAAAACATGTAATAATAATAATAATAATAATAATAATAACAATAACAACCATAACTACTAACATTTATATGGTACCTACCTTGTGCCAGGTACTGCACTAAGCACTTTACAAATATTACCTCACTTGATCTTCGAAACCCTGGGAGATAGGTGCTATGATTATTTCCATTTTCAGAAGAGGAAAATGAGGCAAACAGAGGTGGAATGACTTGACCAAGGGCACACAGCTAGTGTCTGAGGTAGGATTTGAACTCAGGTCTTCCTGATTCCAGGCCCAACACTCTATTCACTGTGCATCACATTAGCTTACCTCTGTATACTAGCTCCCTTTCACAGGGTTGTGAGAAAAATGCTTTGCAAAAACATCATTTGTTCTATTAAAAGAAGTAACGTTATTTCTTTCTGGTAGAGTACCTAGAGATGACTTCTTGTTCAGTTGTTTCAGTCGTGTGCAACTCTTCATGACCCCATTTGGGGTTTTCTCGGCAAAGACACCGGAGTGGTTTGCCATTTCCTTCTCCAGCTCATTTTTACAGATGAAAAAACTGAGGCAAACAGGGTTAAGTGACACGCAGCTAGTAAGTGTCCGAGGCTGGATTTGAACTCATGAAGATGAGCCTTCTTGATTTCAGGCCTGGCACTCTATCCATTGCACTACCTAGCTGCTCAGAGATGATTGCCATAGTTAAAAAAATGAATCCTCAGATCTCAGAATCCAGGGCCCTTCTCTTCATTGTTCAATCATCTCAACTGGATGGGACCTCAGACAAACAGCTGATTGAGCTTATGAGACTGTTGTTGCCCTGGGCCAGACAAGGACCATGTGCCAGTTTGACCCGGCTGACTGCTCTCTGGGCCTTGCCATTCACCCTGTACCTAAACCCTTAGGGCTTGTGGGATTTGTCATCTGCCTTACAGCTGAGCTTTTCTATAGAGGATGTCTTCTCCAATGCACAGTATGAACTCCTTCGGAGCATGGCCTGTCATGCTCTTCTATTTGTGTTCTTCATGCATAGCAAAGTGCTTGTCACAGACTGAGTACTTAATAGATGGTTTTTTCATTCATTCATTTATTCATTCATTTGCTCACTCACTCATTCATTCACACATTTATTCATTTTGCTTCCTGGGCAGTAAAAGATAACCAGATGGGGAGGAGGCTGTGCTGCACAATTTAAGAGTCTCTTAGAGAGAGGTATGCTTGCCACAGTGTTTCTTTTACAAGGTGACTGGAAAGCTAACATTTCTCAGCTCCACAGACGACTAGCTGAGATTTTCTGAAGGAAGGAAGGGCCAAAGTGAGAGACCAGTACAGTGTCTTTCATACATTAGGCACATAGGTGTTGCTCGTTAAATCAATGAACACAGACCCAGACCTGCATTAAAACAATATGGAACAGTATTGATCATAGATTTAGAGTTACAAAGAACATTATCCAGTCTAATCTTCATTTTACAAATGAGGAAACTAAAGTCCAGAGAAATAAAGTACCCAGAGAGTTAGAGTTGGAAAGAACCTTGCAGGCCATCTTGTCTACCCCCCTCATTTTACAGATGTGGAAACTGAGACCCAGAGAAATAAAGTGACTTGCCTGAGGTCATACAGGTAATTAATTAGAGGCAGAGCTGAATTTGAAGTCAGGTCCTGTGACTCCAAGTCCAGCATGCTTCCTACTACAACATGCTAATCAAATAGCCCTGATCTGGAGGCAGAAACCTTGGGCTCCAGACCTTGCTTGGCAACAAACTTTGGAGAAGCCCTTTTTCTCTGATGCTCAGTTCCTCCATCTCTAGCACGTAAAGTCCTTGAAGGAAGGGAGTGTTTTCATCTCTGTCTCTCTATCCTCGGAAGCCACCATGGTGCCTGGTTTAGGCACTTCATCAAGGCTTCTTGGATTGAACTGAATCAATGTGTAAAATGATGAGGTTCGATCAGACTGGCTCTAAGGATCCTTACAGCTCTAATGTTCTGTGACTTTATGAGATGTTAGGGAGCCCAGTTCTCCTTCTGGGCCCCCAGACTTAAAAACCTGGAGAACTTGTACTGATGGGGGAAGGTCAAATAAAAAAAGAAATAGAAATGAGACTCAAATCCTGCTTACTCATTTATATGACCTCAACAAGTCCCTTAAACTCCCTAAGGACTTAGTTTCCTCAAGTGTAAGATGAAAGATTTGGACTGGATGGTTCCATGAGGTCCCTCCCAGCTTTAAATTTATGGTCTTCTGTGCTCCTAAAATTACAGGATCCTAAAGCTGGAAGGAACCTTAAGGGTCATATAGCCTAAATTTTCACATCAGGAAGCCCAATCCCAAAGAGGGGAGGATTTGAACACAAGTCCTTTGACTCCAGCCAGAACTGCTATGTACCATATTGCTTCCTTAAAAGCTTGATGTCACATTGGCTGGGAATTTCCAAGCTTTCAAAATACAGAGATTAAAAAAAATTATATAGGAAGAAGCAGATCATATACCTCTCACAGCTATGAGGAGATGCATTCTTAACTAAACAGGGTCAGGCAGAGGCAATTAGAAAAGATAAAATGGATAATTTTGGTTACATGAAACTGAAAAGCTTTTGCACAAACAAAATTAATGTGTAATAAGAAGGGAAGTGGTCAAATGGGGAAAAAATATTTGTATCAAGTTTCTCCAATAAAGGTTTGGCATCCAACATATAAAATGGATACACACACACACACACACACACGCACACACACTCAGAGCAATAGAAACAGAAAAAAAAACAACTGCAGAAAAATAAAAAGTTAATGAGAAATATGAAAAAGAAATGAAAAGCTATAAGAAGTCCCCTTCCCCCCGATGCAAAAGGGAGAGGTCCAGGAGTCTGTACATTGATTGCATAGATTTTCAGACTTCAGGATCTATTGATTAATTTTTTTTTTTTGGCGAGGCAATTGGGGTTAAGACTTCCCCAGAGACACATAGCTAGTAAGTGTCAAGTGTCTGAGGCTGGATTTGAACTCAGGTCCTCCTGACTCCAAGGCCGTAGCTCTATCCACTGCACCACCTTGTTGTCTCTCTATTGATGAATTTTGCTGATTTTTTCCTCTCCCTTTTTTTCTTTTATTTTGTCCTTAAAAATATTATTTGTTATATGGAGTGGCTTTCTGGGAGGGAGGGACAGGGGAAAATTTTGGTAAAGTAAAAAAAAAAGACATCAATAAAAATTTATTTTAAAGTTTAAGTGGCAACAGGTTGAGGTGCCTGTTATCCTATCTGCTCCCATAGTTGTACCAGGGATATTCCTGGTGAGTCTACAAAGGACAAGCTTATATCCTTATACTTTCATTCAATTACAAAAAATAGTTATTTTGTCTACCTGTGCAATAGTCCATAGAACATTATATATATATATATGTATGTGTATATATATATACATATATATAAACAATAATAGCAGGATAGCTATTTTGCCCAGTACTGTTTTTCTAAATGCAACGTATTGAAGATAACATTGATGATGATGATGATGATGATGATGCTATAATGATATATGACAGCTTTACTGCATGTTTCCTGTATGACTATGGTTAAGTCACTTAACTCCGTGGGGTCTCAATTCCCTCATCTATAAAATGAGGGGGTTGGGCTAGATGACCTCTACGGTGCCTTTATAAAGGTTATAAATGACCTTTTTTTTTTTTTTTTGCAGAACTTTTCATTTTATAAAGTGTTTCTGCACCCATTATCTCATCTGATTTTCACAACAGCCCTGGGAAGAAGGTAGGGTAGGGATTATTTCTATGGGAAGCCTTAATCTCTTCCTTTCTGGGCCTGGAGTGGCTGTGGGACTGAAAGATGAAGGCATTTGCCCTAAATAAGGTCTGGCCTAGAGAGATCAGCCCCAGACTGTTATTAAACAGGATTGAAGGAGCTTTGAAAAGATTTGAGCTTCAGGAAACAAGATTGCAATTTCCTCTGGCTTCACCTTGGGCTACCCCCACCAACCAGGAGCCCTTTTGCAATGCAGCCAGTGGAAGCTGCTTTCCCACTGTTTATTATGTGCCCAATCTGGTGCTTCCTAGGAGAGAGGAGAAAGGAGGAAGCGGAGTAGAGGGGAGGAGGGGGAGGGAGAAGAGGAGGAGGAGCTGATGATTCTGGCTTTGCCTCCTGGAGGCTAGTAACCTGGAGGGTAGAGCACAGAGGACAGAGAAGGAACAGATTCTCAGCCTCCCTTTGGCATGTTCATAGTATAAAAAAGGAGGGCTTACGCAGAAGAGAAGCAGCCCAAAGTCCTACCCTTAGGAAGCACAACATCTGTGGTGGAAGGTGAAGGGGAAGAGAATCAGGCCCTTTGGGAGTTGTGTGGCTGGAGGAGGGGAAAGAAGGTACAGGAAGGAAATAAGATTCACACAAATTATACCTCTCCATGCAAAACAACATAGAATCAAATGCCTACTGTGTGTTCACTGGACAGTCAGGAAGAGGGGACCTCTGGGGGTATGCCCAGCTCCTACAAAGAGCCACAGTTTGAATTTTCAGTGTGTGTTTATACCTCAGAAGTCAATACATTTCACAAGTCAGGGCTTGATTTATTATTTTGTTAATTGTCTAGGATTAAGAAAGTGATGGAGAAAATATTGACGATGAATATTTAACTTAAAAGTGCGCCCAGACTATCTGGGAGGCAGAACCAAGATGGCGGAGAAAACTCAGGAAGTTGCCTGACCTCTCCTTAGTTTCCCTTGGAAACAACTTTAAATCAAGCCTCTAAATGGATTCTGGAGCAACAGAAACTACAAAAAGAAAGAGTGAAACAACTTTCCAGCTTAAGATACCTTAGAAAGACTTCAGGAAAGGTCTGTCTCACTTGGGTTGAAGAGGAGCACAGCTTAATGCAGAAAGTGTCTAGGCAAGCGAGAGAGAGTCTCTTAGCCCCAGCACAGATCAGTAGTCTGGACCCCTCAATCCTGGCTCAGCAGGCCAGTGGCACAGGAGGCCAGGTGTGAGGCCTCCAGCTCAAGCACCAAAGGTAAATCGCCAGGCCTAGAAACCAGGCAACAAGATCAAAAGAATGAAAAAAAGTAGATGAAAGTGTAAAATATCTCATTGGAAAAAACAACTGACTTGGAAAATAGATCCGGGAGAGATAATCAGGACTACTTGAAAGACAGGGTTAAAAAAAAAAGACCCTGGATATTATCTTTCAAGAAATTATCAAGGAAAACTGCCCTGATATCCTAGAATCAGAGGATAAAATAGTCATTGAAAGAATCTACCAATCACTTCTTGAAAGAGATCCCAAAATGAAAACTCCCAGGAATATTATAGCTAAATTCCAGAATTATTAGGCCAAGGAGAAAATACTGTAAGCAGTCAGAAAGAAACAACTAAAATATCAAGGAGCCACAACCAGGATTACACAGGACTTAGCAGCTTCAATATTAAAGGATTGAAGGGCTTGGAATATGATATTCTGGAAGGCGAAGGAGCTTGGATTACAACCAAGAATCAATTACCCAGTAAAACGGAGTATAATCTTTCAGGAGAAAAGATGGATATTCAATGAAACAAGGGACTTTCAAACTTTCTTGATGAAAAGAACAGAAAATTCAATCTTTAAATACAAGACTCAAGAGAAGCATAAAAAGGTAAATAGGAAAAAAAATGTTATTCAGTAAAGTTAAACTGTTTACATCCCTACACAGGAAGATAATACTTGTAACTTTTGAGAACTGTGTCTCTATTAGGGCAGTTAGAAAGAGTATATATAGACAGAGGGTGTGGATATAAGTTGACTTTGATGTGATGACATTAAAAAAAATAAGGGGTGAAAAAAGGGTTGTAATGGGAGAAGAGGAAAGGGGGAGGTGGAATAGAGTAAATTACATTACATGAAGAGGTCCAAAAGACCTATTACAGTAGACGGAGAGTAGGGAGAGGGTGAGCATTGTTTGAACCTTACTCTTATTGGATTTGGTTCAAAGAGGGAGTAATATACACACCCATTTGGGTATAGAAATTTATTTTACCCTATAGGGAGGTAGGAGGGGAAAGGGGAAAGAAAGGGAGTGAAAGCTGATAGAAGAGAGGGCAGATTGAGGGAGGCAGTGGTCAGAAGCAAAACACTAGTGAAGAGGGATAAGGTGAAAGGAGAGAGAAAAGTATAAACAAAGGGAAAAACAGTATGGAGGGAAATACACAGTTACTAATCATAATTGTGAATGTGAGTGAGATGAACTCTTCAATAAAATGGAAGTGGATAGCAGAATGGATTAAAAACCAGACTCCTTACAATATGTTGTTTACAAGAAACACATTTGAAGCAGAGAGATACACACAGACTGAAATGTAATAGGCTGGAGTAGAATATATTATGCTTCAGCTGATGTAAAAACAAAAAAAAAAACAAAAACAAAATCCTAGTCTCAGACAATGCAAAAGCAAAATTAGATCTAATTAAAAGAGATAAGGAAGGAAACTACATCTTGCTAAAAGGTGCCATAGACAATGAAGTAATATCAATACTGAACATAGATGCAACAAGTGGTATAACAGACAGATTCTTAGAGGAGAAGTTAAGTGAGTTACGGAAGAAAAAGCAAAACTATACTAGTGGGGTACCTCAACCTCTCCCTCTAAGAACTAGATAAATCTAACCATAAAATAAATAAGAAAGAAGTTAAGAAGGTGAATAGAATTTTGGAAAAGTTAGATATGACTCTGAAGAAAACTCAATGGGGAAAGAAAGAAATATACCTTTTTCTCAGTGGTACATGGCACTTACACAAAAATTGACCATGTATTAGGGCATGAAACCCTCACAATCCAATGCAGAAAGGCAGAAATATTAAATGCATCCTTTTCAGATCATGATGCAATAAAATTATGTGTAACAAAAGGCCATGGAAAGATAGTTTAAAAATTAATTGGAAACCAAATAATCTAATCCTAAAGAATTAGTGGGTCAAACATCACATTATAGAAACAATCAATAATCTTATCAAAAAGAATGACAATAATGAGATAACATACCAAAATTTATGGGATGCAGCCAAAGTAGTTCTTAGGGAAAATTCTATATCTCTAAATGCTTACATGAATAAAATAGAGAAAAAGCAGATCAATGAACCAGGCATGCAACTAGAAAAGCTAGAAAAAGAACAAATTAAAAATCTCCAATTAAATAACAAATTATAAATTCTAAAAATCAAAGGAGAGATTAATAAAATTGAAAGTAAGATAACTATTGAACTAATAAATAAAACTAAGAACTGGTTTTATGAAAAAAAAACCATTACAATAGATAAACCTTTGGTTAATTTGATTAAAAAAAAAAGAAAACCAAATTACTAGTATCAAAAATGAAAAGGGTGAATTCACCACCAATGAAGAGGAAATTGAAGCAATAATTAGAAGTTATTTTGCCCAACTGTATGCCACTAAATTTGAACATCTAAGTGAAATGGATGAATATATAAAAAATATAAATTGCCCAGATTAACATAAGAATAAATAACATAGTTAAATAACCCCATTTTAGAAAAAGAAATTGAACAAGCCATCAATGAACTCCGTAAGAAAAAAAATCTCCAAGGTCAGATGGATTTACAAGTGAATTCTACCAAACATTTAAAAAACAATTAATTCCAATACTGGAATTTGGAAAAACAGGCAAAGAAGGAATCCTGCCAAATTCCTTTTATGACACAAATATGATGCTGCTACCTAAACCAGGAAGAGCCAAAACAGAGAAAGAAAATTATGGACTAATTTCCCTAATGAATACTGCTGCAAAAATTTTAAATAAAATATTAGCAAAGAGATTACAGCAACTTGTCATGAGGATAATACACTATGACTAGGTGGATTTATACCAGGAATGCAGGGCTGGTTTAATATTAGGAAAACTATCAGCATAATTGAGCGTATCAATAACAAACCAAAAGAAATCATGTAATTATCTCAATAGACACAGAAAAAGCTTTTGACAAAATATAGCACCCATTCCTCTTAAAAACACTAGAGACTGTAGGAATAAATGGAATTTTCCTTAAAATGATAAGTTGTATCTATCTAAAACCATCAGCAAGCATTATATGTAATGGGAATAAGCTAGAAGCTTTCTCAATAAAATCAGGGGTGAAACAAGGATGCCTATTATCACCACTATTATTTAATATTGTATTAGAGATGTTAGCTTTAGCAATAAGAGAAAAAAAAAGAAATTGAAGGAATTAGAATAGACAATGAGAAACAAAACTATCACTCTTTGCAGATGATATGATGATATACTTAGAGAATCCTAGAGAATCAACTAAAAAACTACTTGAAATAATGAACAACTTTAGCAAAGTTGCAGGATATAAAATAAACCCACGTAGATTATCAGCATTTCTATATATTACCAACAAAGCCTAGGCAGCAAGAGATAGAATGAGAAATTCCATTTAAAATAACTGTAGACAACATAAAATATTTGGGAGTCTACCTGCCAAGACAAACCCAGGAACTATATGAACACAATTACAAAACACTTTTCACACAACTAAAGTCAGATCTAAATAATGGGAAAAATATGATTGCTCATGGGTAGACTAAACTAATATAATTAAAATGGCAATTCTATTTAAATTAATTTACTTATTCAGTGCCATACCAACCAAACTACCAAAAAATTATTTTATAGAGCTAGAAAAAATAATGACGAAATTCATCTGGAAGAACAAAAGGTCAAGAATGTCAAGAGAATTAATGAAAAAAATGCAAAGGAAGGTGGCCTAATTATACCAGATCTAAAACTATATTATAAAGCAGCAATCATCAAAACTATTTGGTACTGGCTAAGAAATATAGTGGTGGATCAGTGAAATAGGTCAGGTACACAAGACACGGTAGTCAATGACTATAGTAATCTGCTGTTTGATAAACCCAAAGACTTCAGTTTCTGGGATAAGAACTAACAGTTTGACAAAAACTTCTGGGAAAACTGGAAAATAATATGACAGAAACTGGGCATAGACCAATATCTCACATCCTATACCAAGACAAGGTCAAAATGGGTAGATGATTTAGACTTAAAGGGTGGTACCATAAGCAAATTAGGAGAGCAAGGAATTGTTTACCTGTCAGATATAAGGAGAGAGGAAGAATTTATGATCAAACAAGAGATAGAGAACATTATGAAATGCAAAAGGGATAGTTTTGATTACATTAAATTAAAAAGGTTTTGCACAAACAAAATGAAAGCAACCAAGATTAGAAGGAAAGCAGAAAGCTGGGGAACAATTTTTACAGCCAATGTTTCTGACCAAAGGCCTCATTTCTCGATAGAAAATTGAATCAAATTTCTAAGAACACTAGTTATTCCCCAATTGAAAAATGGTCAAAGGATATGAACAGGCAGTTTTCAGATGAAGAAATTAAAGCTATCTATAGCCATATGAAAAAATGCTCCAAATCACTATTGATTAGAGAAATACACATCAAAACAACTCTGAAGTACCACCTCACACCTATCAGATTGGCTAATATGACAGAAAAGGAAAATGATAAATGTTGGAGAAGATGTGGGAAATTGGAACACTGATGCACTGCTGGTGGAGTTGTGAACTTATGCAACCATTATGGAAAGCAATTTGGAACTATGCCCAAAGGGCAATCAAATTGTGCATACCCTTTGATCCAGCAATACCACTGCTAGGTCTGTATCACAAAGAGACCATAAAAAAGGAAAAGGACTCAGATGTACAAAAATATTTACAGCAGCTTTTTTGTGGTGACAAAAAATTGGACATTGAGAGAATGCCCCTCAATTGGGAAATGACTGAACAAGTTGTGTTACATGAATGTAATGGAATGTAATTGAATTAATAGTACAATAGTGCTATAAGAAATGATGAGGAGACAGATTTCAGAAAAACCTGGAAAGACTTATATGAACTGATGCTGAGTGAAGTGAGGAAAACCAGGAGGATATTGCACACACTAACAGCAATATTGTGATCAACTATGATAGACTTAGCTCTTCTCAGCAATACAATGATCCAAGACAATTCCAAAAGACTCAAGGTGGAAAATGCTATCCATAACTGAGAAAGAACTCTGGACTCTGAATGCAGATCAAAGCATACTATTTTTCACTTTTTGTTGTTTTTTCTTTCATGTGTTTTTTGTTTTGTTATGATTCTTCTTGCACAGCATGACTAATGTGGAAATATGTTTAACATAACTGCGCATGTATAACCTATATCAGAATGCTTGCTGTCTTGCAGAAGGGGAATGGGGGGGGAGAAAAATTTGGAACTCAAAATTTTACAAAAGTGAATGTTGAAAACTATCTTTACAAATTAGACCACAGATGTAAGAGCGCTAGGTAAACTGTGAACTTGTCAGTGGATGGCATTATTATCACTATCAGGCCTTGTTCTATAGAGCCTCTCTTTAGAAATTCTGTAAAATTTCCTCGTTCGAGCTCCAGAATTATAAGCCAATTAACTGCCAAATTCACTCAGGAAGACCCGAGTTCAATTTTGAACTCAGACACTAGCGTCTGTATGATCCTGGGGAGGTCACTTAACCTGTTTGCCTCAGTTTCCTCATGTGTAAAATGATGATAATAACAGCACCTACCTCCCAGGGTTGTTGTAAGGATCAAATGAGGTAATAATTGTAAAGTGCTTAGCACAGTGCCTGAAACATAGAAGGTACTATATAAATATTAGCTATTATTATTAATTATTATATTAAATTGAAATGAGCTGAATTGAATTATGTTGACCACAAAGCTTCTTTGTATCTAAGCCTCCTTTAGACCTCTTAGCTAACCAACTCAGGAACTATGGAAGAGATGAGATTTAGATGGGCTATGTTCGCCCCTTCTCCCAGGGATTTAACAATTTCCTGGCAGATGGAATGGAAACTGGATGCCATGAATAAAAAGAGGGGATCGATTTAATCAGCAGCAGCAGAAGCAGCAGCCAAGGAGAATAAAGTGGGAGAAGTTCCCCACCCCCAACCCCTTCCCTCACTCCCCCCACCACACACAAACGTCACAGGGAAATTCAGGAGACCCTCAACAGCTGTGGCTCATGGCCACTAGGGCATTGTGCGCAGCCTTGGAATAGCTGCGGCACTGCTGGACCCTAAGCCTCCTCTCCTGTTCCTGGGGGCATCAGAAAACCTCTCTGCAGACGGTTTCCATCCCACTGACAGCCGATGCTCTCAGATGCCTGCTGCTGCCCTGGAGAGAGGGGCTTCCCCACCCCTGCTTATTTTGGGGAACTAGTGACCTGGCAGCATGACCTGGGCCTAAGCTGGAGCAGAGGAGGAGATTAGGGAGGGAATTCCCCCAGCAGTCCCTGCCCTCCATCCCTTGTTCTTCCCCTCCCCCCTTCCACCCAACACCTGCTGCTGTCTCAGGCTCCAAGTCCTGCTAGGTCCTCTCTCTAGAGGGATAGGAATGACAGAGCATTTCTTCTCGGAACTCCCACCCTCACCCCCACCCCCACCCCCACATACACACATAGGGAAGGCCCAGGAATGTTCCTCGCTGAGCCAGAAAACCTCATTCCTTAAGCCTCAGTGTGGCCTGAGGCCAGCCTGATATTCCAATCAGGCAACTGGCTGTATCAGTGGGGCTGGGGGTGGGGAGGACATTGCCTCTGGTGGGTGGGTAGCTCTTTGCATGTATAAATACAATTTAAACCCCTTGTCCTAATAGCCATTGGACGAGACCCCAGGGTTTGCACTGGGGGAGGCAGTGTCCACTTTCAATCAGAGGAGTCTGCCAAACAACCAGCTTGTGAGCTCTGGAGCAGGGCACACTGCTAGCTCCATCAGCATTGGTTTCCTATTTCATTTAAGCTTTTTTATCTTCCCCAGCACCTGGCAGGGTGCTCTGTATACAGTAGGCTTTTTAAGAAGAGGTTACTGCTATGGAAATGTGTTTTGTCTTACCTCACACATATAATCAATATCATATTGCTTTTGCTTGCCTTCTTGACGGGTGGAGGAAGGGCGGGATGGAGGCAGAGAATTTGGAACTCAAAATTTTTAAAAAATGAATGTCAAAAATTTTTTAAAATGTAATTGGGAAATATTTAATGAAACAAAATATATTCAAAAAAGAGGAGAGATTACTGCTTATAAGGATTTTCTTTTCTTTTTTTTGGTTCAAAGGGGGAGATAATAGAAGGGATAGGTTAAAAATGCCTATAAAATAAATAAATAAATTTATTAAAAAAAAAAAAGTAGTCAATGACAGTAGAAAAGACACTGGAATATAGAATCAGAAGAAGACGCAGACTGGAGTCTTTTTTTTTTTTTTTTTGGCCACTTACTGGGTATAAAAAACTTTGTGACCTTGGGCATATCACTTGACTTTCCAGATCTCAGTTTCCTCTTCTGTAAAATTAAGGAGTCAGACTGAATAACTGCTAAAGTGCCTTTGAGCTCTGACAGTCTATATTCTATGCCAAACCATTACTCTCACCATTACCTTACTGGAGTGTTCTTCCTTTTTTTTCTCTTCCTAATTTTCCCAATCCTACTCATTCTTCAAGTTCTAATCAAAGCCCATTTTTTTTACCCTCCCCATCCTACTCATCCTTCAAATTTTAATCAAAGTCTACTTCCTCTTGGAAGCCTCCCTGATTGGCTCAGCCCCAAGTGACACACTGAAAACCATATGGATAGTTAAGTAGAGGAATTGGGATTTGGTCCCAGGACCCCTGACTACATATTGTGCTCTTTCCACTCCATCATACTGTTTCCCCTATCACTTGTGGGTACCATGCCTTAAGCTCCCTAAAACAAACAGCTTCAGGTTCTTAGATAAATCTGTATCCCTGGTATAGTAGCTACCATTACTTTACATTAACTGATTAATAATAGATAGCATTTCTATAGTACAGTTAAGTTTTACAAATATTATGTCATTTGATCCTTGCAACAATTCTGTGAGGTAGGTGCTATTATCATCCCTGTTTTATGGGAAACTGTGACTAAAAGAGGTTAAGTCACTTGTCATAGGGCCACACAGCTAGTAAGAGTCTGAGGCAGGATTTGAACTCAGTTCTTCCTGACTCTAGGTACAGAGCTTTATCTACTGTACCACCCTGTGGGGAAAGGGGAATAGTTTCACAATCTGTCTTCAGGAGAAGAGCTTTAATGGAAACAACGGATCTGGGAATTATTAAACCTTAACCTCATGGACTCTTAGAATCTGAGGTCTAAGGGGTCTCCTGAGATGCTGGGATGTCTGTGACTCAGGTAACCCACCTTTCTCCTCTACCCTTTTCTGATGTGTAGATTCTTCGAGTGGTAGATTTACTACTAGAAAAGACTTTGGAGGCTTAGGATAAGGTCTTCATCTTGCAGATGAGGAAAATGAGACCCACAGAGGCAAACTGACTGTTTCAAGGTCATGCTGCTGTGACTGAGGTAGGATTTTAATCTAGGCCCTTTACTCCCAAGCCAGGATTCTTTCTTCTGTACCAAATTGTCTCATGTATTCCTGTGAAATCTTCTATGATTTATTTACAGGTAAAAATAAATGTACAGCATTGCAGTGGGTAGAGTGCCAGGCATGGAGTCAAGAAGACTCACCTCCCTGAGTTCAAATCTTGCCTTAGACACTTACTGGCTGTGTGACCCTGGGCAGGTAACTTAACTCTGCTTACCTCAGTTTCATCATCTGTAAAATGAGCTAAAGAAGGCAATGGCAAACCACTCCATGTATCTTTTTCAAGAAAATTCTAAAAGGGGTCTTGAAAAGTCGGACATGACTGAAACAACTAAACAACAAAATCAAATACTTTATCTCTAGTCTTTAGCCTTTTGATATGGTTCAAAATCTCCACCACACCCTCATCCAGTTAAAATGGTCACGTAGTTGGACCTACAGATTAAATCCACTTGATCACACAAAGGATCACTGGCCAAGCTGGGATTAGAACCCAGGTTTTTCCTTCTTGTCTACATCACTATCCCTTACCTCATCTAAGGGGATCAGACTCAACATAGCATCAAGGGAGTCAGAGCTGGGGGCACCTTAGAGATTATCTAATCTAACCCTACCATATTAGAGAGAAAATGAGTCCCAGGGAAGAAAAATGACTCTCCCAAAGTCCCACAGGTAGACAAGGGATAAGTACATGTTATTCCAGGATGAGCACAATTTCTCATTGCTTGTCCTACTCCAAAATGTCACCAAGAGCTCTACCACTTCAAACCTCTGGAACTGCCTCATCTAAACTCCCATTCTTTACAGGTCTTAAGTGCTCCCAAATACACAGCAGGTTTGGTGAGAGCTTGAAAAGGGTATGGATACAAAATGGGAATTATGGTACATAGATGGTACATGGATAGGGAAGTAGAGGAATCTAGAATAAGAGTTAGATTAACAACAACAATAATAACAACAACAATTACTGCTACTACTGCTGCTACTACTACTACTACTACTACTACTACTACCACCACCACCACCACAACTGCAATAATAATATAATGCTTTAAGGTTTGCAAAATGCTTTACATGTTATCTTATTTGATTATCCCAATAAACCTGTGTGCTAGGTGCCATTATTATCCTGATTTTTACAAATGAGGAAATAGAGGCAGGAAGAGGATTACTGACTTGTCCAGGATCACAGAGTTAGTAAATGTCTAAGGCCTTATTTGAACTCAAGTCTATCAGACTTTAAGTCCCACGTGCCATCCACTGCCCCCCTCTTAATTACCTTTTAGCTTTAGAATCAGGGACTTAGAATGTCAAAGGCGAAAGGAACCTTATAGAACATCTGGTTACCCATTTCCTTTATCATTTTTCAGAGACGAGAACTGAGATGAATTGGGGGAAATGACTTGATCAAGGAAATACACTTAGGGAAATGACCACAGCAGGCTGTTCTGTCTGTCCTCAATCTGCCTGTCACCTTTCTCTAAGTGTCCCGTTTCATGGGGCCCCAAATCTAGACCTCACAATTTTGGGTGTAGTGCACAAATCTCATTGGTGGGTTTGATGTAGTCTTTCTGGGGCCTTCTATGAAATTCACAAAGCCAGGAAAATAAACAGTGGTGAAATGCTAAGAAATCATAATTCTTGAGAGTTGTGCTTCAGTCTTAGAGGCTGGGAAGAGTAGGTATTGATTCATACCCCAGACCAACCTCTCCTCTATGGAGGACCTTGATGGGGTCCTATCCCTTTGTGGAGTTGAGCCCCTAGAGAGGCAGTGGGGACTATTATGAAGGTGTGCTGAATTTAGTCAAGAGACTCCTAGTTCTGCCATTGCTACCTAGCCTTGAGTAGTCTATTTCCCTTCTATATGTGTCATAGGGTCTTTGATTCTAGAGCTGAAAAGGACATTCTGTGTCACCTAAGTCAATCTCCTTTTTTTACAGAGGGGGAAACTAAGGCATCTGAGAGATTAAGTGATTTGCCCAGGGAGAAAGCAAAAGAGCCAACCCTTACCTTCAGATCCTATCACTCCGCATTCATTATTCTTTCTACTATGTAATGCTGAGTTTTCTCCTCTAGAAAATGAGAGGGTTGGACGAGAGCACTGGACTCTGGATCAGCCATTGTTGGCTGTGCTACTTATTCATTCACTATGTGTCCATGGATGAGTCACTCCATCTCTCTGAGCCTCAGTTTCTTCCTCTGAAGAGATGCCCTCTCGAGTCTTTCAGCATTATAGAGAATAAATACTATGATTGAAAGACCACTAAGTTTTCTTGCAGTTCTAAAATGCTCCGTTTCTTCTCTGTGAGGGCTAACATGATCATTTCTATGGCAAAGCTGGAGCCTGACAAAATGAATGAATGGATGTGAAAAGATAACGCTATGGGGGCCTTGCTGAGGTTGATGGGATCGGCTAACTTCTCAGCAATTTCTCTAAATTCTTGAGAAAGAGGCCGGGACACACTGTGTGCCTGCAGGAAGCACTGATTGAATAAAGTTTCTCCTATTTTCTAGCCTTTCTGGTTGTTGCCATAGCTACAAGGTGCTGACAAGGTAAAAAAAAAAAATTCACATGTGCAAAACAATCTAGGAGGCTCCTTCTAGGCTGCCTGGGGCCCAATTAAACGTATTTCCAAAGGGGTTAATTGGGCCCCAGTCTAGAGAGGATGGGTCCCTAGTTCTCCTTCTGCTTCACCAGTATTGCTAGAATTGGGTCCCACTGCATGGGGACCAGGGAACCAATGAAGAAGAAGTCCCAAGGCAAACTGGGCTGTCCCGTGCAGGTGAAAGAGGCAGTGATCTCCAAGATGTGAGTGACATCGGCTGGAGAAGTCAGCCACTGGCCCAGGGGATTTGCCCTCCCTATGTGTGAAATTCTACCATTAGGGCTCTGAGGTCAGACTACAAATGTCCCAGGAGGGGGAAGGTATGGGGAGAGACTTTGGGCAGCCTCAAATAGTGGAAACATTGCTGGGCTTGGAGATCGGAGCTCACATCCTGGATCTCATACTTATAAGCTGTTTAACTGTGTGATCATGGGCAAGGCTCTCAAAGCCTCAGTTTCCTTATCTGTAAAATAGGTATAATAATACGTCATACTACCTACTATAATAAAGTGCTCTGTAAATCTTAACATTATGCAGAAATATGAATGTAATTAGTACAATTAAGGTTTTCATATAATCATGAAAACCTTAATTGTACTCATATATTGGTATATGTGTGTGTATATGTGTGTGCGCATAAATGGGACGGCTAGAGTGGATAGAGTGCCAGGCTTGGGGTCAGGAAGGTTTATCTTCCAGAGTTCAAATCCAGCCTCAGACACTTCCTAACTGTGATTCCGGGCAAGTCACTTAACCCTGTTTAGATGAGGAACCTCAGTTACTCATCCGTAAAATGAGCTGGAGAAGGAAATGGCAAACCACTCCAGTACCTTTGCCAAGAAAACCCCAAATGGGGTCACAAAGAGTCAGACATTACTGAAAAAGCTGAACAACGAACATGTGTGCATAAATATATACACACACATATGTACACATAAATATAAATATGTGTATATATTTATATATATACAAATATATGTATATAAATTGACATACATGTGTATGCACATATACATGTGTGTATACCTACACATATGTATATATGTAAGTATGTATATTTATATCATGTATGTGTGTATATGTAGCCTCCTAGGGAAAGCAGTGCTCTACACAGTGAGTCCCTCCCTAGGGACTGACCCATAAGGATCAGTCAGCTGGGTGAGCGGTGAATAGGAATCCCTCAGTGGTGAGCATCCAGAACCAGGGCTGATTTTGATCCTGAGTGTTAGGAGAGGACAGTAAAGAGGGAGGGAGACATAAGGGAGGCAAGAGGATGCAGAGAATAAACTCTGCTCTCCTGACTGTTGTGGAAAAGTACATAAATGGGCTAACTGGGGTCTCTTCCACACTAAGCAGGAATAGGAACCTGGGCACCTCCGTACCTGAGTTAGGGAGCTCCGGGGCTATCACGGGAAATGAGAATGAGGAGGAGATCGGCCAGGGACTGGGCCGTGTTTCCATGAGTGTGTGTCTGAGAGATGAACACGCTCAGCTCACCACTTCGTGTCTCCCTCACAATTTTCTTCCCCCAAACCTGGGCACCTGACCCCCAGTCTAGCCTCTGGGGACAGGATGCATCAACAATTAGATTCCAAAAATGATTCTTCTTAATGTGGGGAGATCATAGGGGAGCCAGTGTGGTATAGTAGAAAGAGCACTGGGGACTTGGAATTAGATGATGTGGATTCAAGTCCCAGAACTACTCCCTCTGAGCTGCATGATCCTGTTCAAGCAGCTTCTCTTTGTTGGGCCTTAGCTTCCCCATCTCTAAAGAGGCTAGATAGATAGATAGATAGATAGATAGATACAGATAGATAGATAGAGAGATAGATAGATAGATAATAGATATACACATATATTCATATACGCCATAAAATCATCTATAAATCATAAAATCTTAGGGTTCAAACTCATTTAAATTCACAAACATTTATTAAGTGCCTACTGTTTGCAGAGCTTTGTGCTGAGTGCTGGAGAAGATACTATAGATAAAACATGATTTTTTCCTTCGTGGGCTTTACAGTCCAATAAGGGGATATGACAACTACCAAAACAACTCAGAGGTAACCTAGATGAACAGAAGGAGAAATATTCTGTATAAGAGCTCCAATTCCTGATCACTCACTCTATTTCGAGACCTCCGGTGATTGGGAGCTCACTCACTACTTAATGAGAAAGTCTATTCAACTTAAGCAGAGTTGTTGTCACTGGTAGCAAGTTCTCCCTGAAATATCTGTGGGATGAGCTTCTTAAGAGCGGGAGTTAGGGTGTGGGATCCTTGAGGGCTGGGATGAAAGCCTAGAGAAAGGTATAACTTTTGAGCCTGGTACAATGAGGAGAATGAGCCCGGATGGAGAAGGTACAATGGAAGCACTGAGAAGTCGGCAGAGGGAAAGTTGCAGGGTCACTGACTGACTGCCTGGAGGGACAGATGAAAATCGGGAGCAAGGCTCAGGATGAGCAGAGTCCAGGGCTGCCCCAGGAGGTCACTTCTTTCCAGAATAGGAAAGAGACAAAACTCAGTAGAGCTTCAGCATCTATTTGCTTTGGTAGAGGAATTCCTTCACCAGGAGCTCCCTAGATGACATCACAGGTCTGGCTAAGCAATCTATCTATCTATCTATCTATCTATCTATCTATCTATCTATCTAT
>NW_020948537.1:0-1092 GCF_900497805.2 Vombatus ursinus | reverse complement strand
TATGTATATATGTATGTGTGTGTCTATATGTTTATATATGTGTATGTATATATGTAGATAAAATCTCACACTAAACTGCTTGGCTCCTAAAGGGAAAATATGGGTAAATAAAGGACCCAAACTTACTAGAAATTGCCAGAGAAAACACACACACACACACACACACACACACACACACACATACATATATACATATAACATATTTACATATACATATATGCTTATGTTTTAGAGATGTGTATATATGCTTTATATGTGTTGTATATAACATATCTCCATGATATATATGATATATACAGTCTAAATGGAAAGTAATCTCAGGGAGGAAGACACTGGAGTAGGGGTGGGATAGAAGTAGAGAACTGGGAAAGGTTTCCTATGAAAGATGACATTTGAGCTCAGTCTTGAAGGGACCTTGGGAAGCCTAGAGGTAGAGGTGAGGAGGGAGAGCATTCCAGACACTAGGACAGCCGCAGTAAGGTTTGGAGTCAAGAAATGGAGTATCCTGTGTGAGGAACAGCAAGTAGACCAAGATGGTTGGAAGTAGAGTGTATGGAGGGGAGTTTGGTGTGAGAAGGTTAGAAAGGTAAGAAGGGGTTGGGTTGTGAAGGGCTGAAGGGCCAGAGGCAGCAGGGTGTGGTGTAAAAAAAGGTTTATAAAGCACTTTCCTATTATTCTCTCCCAACCCCATCTTACCTTTCTAACCTTCTCACACCAAACTCCCCTCCATACACTCTACTTCCAACCATCTTGGTCTACTTGCTGTTCCTCACACAGGATACTCCATTTCTTGACTCCAAACCTTACTGCGGCTGTCCTAGTGTCTGGAATGCTCTCCCTCCTCACCTCTACCTCTAGGCTTCCCAAGGTCCCTTCAAGACTGAGCTCAAATGTCATCTTTCATAGGAAACCTTTCCCAGTTCTCTACTTCTATCCCACCCCTACTCCAGTGTCTTCCTCCCTGAGATTACTTTCCATTTAGACTGTATATATCATATATATCATGGAGATATGTTATATACAACACATATAAAGCATATATACACATCTCTAAAACATAAGCATATATGTATATGTAAATATGTTATATGT
>NW_020948536.1:0-1134 GCF_900497805.2 Vombatus ursinus | reverse complement strand
GAATGGGGGGCAAAACAATAAGCATTTATATAATGTCAACTATATGCTGGCACTGTGAGACACTTTTATAAATATCTCATTTGATCTTCCACCAACTTTGGGAGGTAGGTGCTATTATTAACTGAATTTTACAGCTGAAGGAATGGAAACAAACAGAGGTAAAGTGACTTGCCTAGAGTCACATAGCTGGTAAGTGTTTGAGGCTGGATTTGAACTCAGGTCTCCCTGACTCTGTCCACCATACTACCTAGCTACCTCTTAAAAGAGCACTAAATGCCTCAAATCAAAGCAAGTAGGCCAAATAAGATGGGAAAAGAACAGAAAGGAGACCCAGAGGTTGCTGACGACAAATGTCACCAAATTAATTTCAATTCAATTTCACGTTGTACATGTATGGGTCTCCTTTCTGTTCTTTTCCCATCTTATTTGGCCTACTTGCTTTGATTTGAGGCATTTAGTGCTCTTTTAAGAGGTAGCTAGGTAGTATGGTGGACAGAGTCAGGGAGACCTGAGTTCAAATCCAGCCTCAAACACTTACCAGCTATGTGACTCTAGGCAAGTCACTTTACCTCTGTTTGTTTCCATTCCTTCAGCTGTAAAATTCAGTTAATAATAGCACCTACCTCCCAAAGTTGGTGGAAGATCAAATGAGATATTTATAAAAGTGTCTCACAGTGCCAGCATATAGTTGACATTATATAAATGCTTATTGTTTTGCCCCCCATTCCCTCACCCCTCAAAACTTTTCAGAAAAGGCTTGGATAGTACTTCTGAACAAATCTAGTGTAAATTCAATCAATAGAATGGGGGGCAAAACAATAAGCATTTATATAATGTCAACTATATGCTGGCACTGTGAGACACTTTTATAAATATCTCATTTGATCTTCCACCAACTTTGGGAGGTAGGTGCTATTATTAACTGAATTTTACAGCTGAAGGAATGGAAACAAACAGAGGTAAAGTGACTTGCCTAGAGTCACATAGCTGGTAAGTGTTTGAGGCTGGATTTGAACTCAGGTCTCCCTGACTCTGTCCACCATACTACCTAGCTACCTCTTAAAAGAGCACTAAATGCCTCAAATCAAAGCAAGTAGGCCAAATAAGATGGGAAAAGAACAGAAAGGAGACCCA
>NW_020948535.1:0-3037 GCF_900497805.2 Vombatus ursinus | reverse complement strand
CTTCTTCTTCTTCTTCTTCTTCTTCTTCTTCTTCTTCTTCTTCTTCTCTCTCTCCTCTCTTCCCGCTAGAATAAAAATCTTTACGGTTAGAGGTTATATCTAAATTGTTCCTCCTCTTCCTCATCGTCATTTAGGGTTGTCCCTGACTTAGAAGGCTAGGCAATTAGAAGGAATGCAATGAGACATCCTCCCAAACTTAGAAGGCTAAAGTACAAACCTAGAGACAGACTGTGTGTTTATTAACTGAGGACCAGATTGGCTAAGTATGAAGTCTTATCACCAGAACACTGGACACCAGCTGATGAATTTTTTAGTTATAACAACTCCCAGTGGTCTTTTTTTATTTTCATATTAGTCATGTTGTAAAGAAGAATTAGAACCAATAGGAGGAACCACAAGAAAGAAGAAACAAAACCAAAAAAAAAGAAGAAAAAAAAGCAAATAGTGTACTTTGATCTGCATTCAAACTCCATAGTTCTTTCTCTGGATGTGGATAGCATTTTCTATCATGAGACTCTTGGAGATGTCTTAGATCCTTGCATTGCTGAGAAGAGCTAAGTCTATCAAAGTTAGTCATCACACAACATTGCTGTTACTGTGTACACTATTCTTCTGGTTCTGCTCACTTCACTCAGCATCAGTCCATACAAGTCTTTCCAGGTTTTTCTGAAGTCTGTCTGCTCATCATTTCTTATAGCACAACAGTATTCCACTACATTCATATACTGCAACTTGTTCAACCATTCCCCAATTGATGGACATCCCCTCAATTTCCAATTCTTTGCCACCTCAGAAAGAGCTGCTATAAATATTTTTGTACATGTGGGTCCTTTTCCCATTTGTTTGATCTCTTTGGGACACAGCCCTAGAAGTGCTATTGCTGGGTCAAAGGGCATTAACATTTTTATAGCCCTTTGGGCATAGTTCCAAACTGCTCTCCAAAATTGTTGGATCATTTCATAACTCCACCAACAATACATTAGTGTTCCAATTTTCCCACATCTTCTCCAACATTTATTATTTTCCTGTTTTGTCATGTTAGCCAATATGGTAGGTATGATGTGGTACCTCAGAATCATTTTGATTTGCATTTCTCTAATCAATAGTGATTTAGAGCATTTTTTCATGTGACTATAGATAGCTTTAATTTCTTCATCTGAAAACTGCCTATTCATATCCTTTAACCGTTTATCAATTGGGGAACCAAGCATCATTTTTTAAGGTAGAAAAACTCTGAGACTTGGACCTGTGGAAGTAGTACCCATGCCAGCCAAATCATGGATATTTACAAAAGTTATATGATAACAAGGAAGAATGGCAAGTTCATCTTGAGGTAGAATGTTTGGGGAAAAGAATAGAAATTGATTGTTTTATTTCTATTCCTAAAAAGTAAGATTCTCCTTAGCCATTTGCCTTGTATGGGATTAGCCAATACTGGAAACTCAGTCACTGATGCAAAACACAAGATATGTGAGTTTCAAACATACTTGTGGAAATTTAAACATATTTATTGATATATGCTGTTGACACTAGTCCAAGAAGAAACTTTAGTTCCGACAAACATTATCAGAGTTCACAGCTGAAGTATAAACAGTACAAGGTGATGGATTGGTGGATATATAATGGTTCTTCCCTTCTGTTGTCTTAAATTTAGACCTGATAGGAGCCTAAGAGTTAGCTGGCTCCAAGTAGCTAATCATTTTAAAAAGTAAAGAAACTGAAGACCAAAGAGCTTGAGTGAAATGCCTCAAGTTATGTGATGAGAACTGACCCTAGAACCTAAGTTAACTGACTAGTATTCATCCCAGCATTCTTCGCAGGATGCTGCATCACTTCTCATGTAACCAAATCCTATATATTACATTTTCTATGAACATGGACCTTTGCATGCATATCAATTACAATTCTTCAAGATCTCAAAACTTTGTCATTTGGGTACTCCCTCTTTCATAAAGAGTCAACCTGTTAACACAAGAACAGACAAAAGTCTTCTTTAAAAAATTCTAGCTCAGTGCTATCTTTATTGAATGAGACTGCTTTAATTGATTCTTTGAGTTGAGAGTTAGTACCAGGTGGGAAGAGTCCTGGATTCAGAAACACAATCCTTAATTCTAAGACATCCATCTGCCACTAATTAACTATGGGACCTTGAACTTAACATAACTTAACATTTTTAAGCCTTAACGTCTTTAATAATACCACCTTCACAAGGTTGTTGCAAAGAAATACACCACTTCATTGTTGTTCAATCATTTCAGTCATGTCCGACACTCCATGACCACATTTCAGGGTTTTTTGGCAGAGATATTGGAGTGGTTTGCCATTTCCTTCTTCAGCTCATTTTACAGATCAGGAAACAGAAGCAAATAGGGTTAAGTGATTTGCGCAGTCACAATACGAAATGAGTTCAGATTTTTATTTTTATTTGAGAAATATTTTCTGCGTTTCAAAGGTAAATTTTAAAAGCTCTTTTTTGGTTATGATTACATTTGCATTTCATCATTTTATCATTTCATCATCCTACCTTATTAGTCACACTTTGCTAGTTGCACATGTACAACATCATAGTTGCATATGTACAAAGAAATCATTTTTAAAAAGATGAATCCAAGTCAGATATCCAATCATCTTGAAAACAAATAGCAAAGTTAATTGCATGTTGCTAATCTCACCTTCATAGGATCAAAGACATAGATCTGGAAAGGACCTTCATGGGGTTCTAATTCAACACTTCTATTTTACAGGTGAAGAAATTGAGGCCCAGAGAAGTCCAAGAATTGTCCAAGATCACACAACCAGTAAGTAACATAGCTGGGATTAAAACCCAAGTTTTCTGACTCCAAACTCAGTGATCTTCAAATCAATAAATTATTTGATTACCTTATTTTTCAAACTGGTTTGTGCCAGACAAAGCTTGACTTAAGTACTCTGGTCTTAGCTGGTTTTAATTAGATATAGTTCCTTCCTTTAGGAAGATACTTCAGGGTTGTTTTTTTTTTTCTTTTTGCAGTGATCTTTGATGCTAAGTTAATGAGTC
>NW_020948534.1:0-1196 GCF_900497805.2 Vombatus ursinus | reverse complement strand
TAATAACAGAGCCATTCCAATGCTGTTGGGTTGATTGTTTTTTTTTTCTCTTTGATATGCATACCTGGAGAAGCAATATGGAAAATCCACAGTTTAGTTAGGCTGTCACCAGGTGAGAGATGACAAAGAGACAAGCTGTCTTTTATCAACAAGTTCAGAGCTGGTGAAGGTGATTCTGTGGAGCTGCAGAGATAGACAAAACTGACTCACACAACCCTTTAACTGCACATCTCGGAGTCAACCACAACAAAAGCTTCCAGAGGAAAGGTCAGACCCTCAAAGGGCTATTTGTTTTCACTGAAACTTCATCCCCCCCACTTAACACCAGCCTAACCAGCAACGGAATCAATTACCACTTGTCAGACTGAAACCTTACACCAGAAATGAAAGAAGGACATGACCTCCTGGGGGGGGGAGGGGAGAGGAGAAAAGTAGGGAAATAAAAAACTTCGGGGAGGGAAACCATGAATGAGCTGCTTTCTTCAGGAATTAAGGATTAATAGGTCAAAGCCTTTTCTTTCCATTTCTCTGTCTCTCACTCTGTCACTCTTTTTCCCTGTCTCTGTCTCTCTCTGTCTCTCTCTCTTTCTCTCCCTCTCTTAGTCTCTCCCTCTCTCATTCCAATCAATATCCTTCCTTAGTAGGATTTGCTTTTCTTTTCACTAGAGATGGTCAGTTAAGAGGGTGAGGTGATCTGTTTTAGGTTATGTAAGATACTCCATTTAATAATTGAAGACAAAAAAAGATTATATACGTTTATTATTTAACAGAGCCTAGTGATAACTGCTCAAGTTGGGAGAAATCTGGATAGATCATTTTCAGCAACCATGCCTATTTCAGGTGATAGAATTCCTCACATTTATCATGATTCTGTGAAATGTAGTGTCAGCTTGTCAGAAAACTGACCTTTTAAGGTAATACCATATACTTTCCACATTTTTGAAAATCGAGAAAAGTCCCAATGGGCCTCTATATTCTTCTGCAATATAGAGAAACTATGTGAGTTAAAACCCAGTATTGAAAAGATTGCTTAACTATATTAAAGGATCTCTCTCCTCTCCCCTCCCTTTGCCTCTCCTCCCCTCCCCTCCCTTCTTCTTCTTCTTCTTCTTCTTCTTCTTCTTCTTCTTCTTCTTCTTCTTCCTCTTTTTCTTCTTCTTCTTCTTCTTCTTCTTCTTCTTCTTCTTCTTCTTCTT
>NW_020948533.1:0-3036 GCF_900497805.2 Vombatus ursinus | reverse complement strand
CTTCTTCTTCTTCTTCTTCTTCTTCTTCTTCTTCTTCTTCTTCTTCTCTCTCTCCTCTCTTCCCGCTAGAATAAAAATCTTTACGGTTAGAGGTTATATCTAAATTGTTCCTCCTCTTCCTCATCGTCATTTAGGGTTGTCCCTGACTTAGAAGGCTAGGCAATTAGAAGGAATGCAATGAGACATCCTCCCAAACTTAGAAGGCTAAAGTACAAACCTAGAGACAGACTGTGTGTTTATTAACTGAGGACCAGATTGGCTAAGTATGAAGTCTTATCACCAGAACACTGGACACCAGCTGATGAATTTTTTAGTTATAACAACTCCCAGTGGTCTTTTTTTATTTTCATATTAGTCATGTTGTAAAGAAGAATTAGAACCAATAGGAGGAACCACAAGAAAGAAGAAACAAAACCAAAAAAAAAGAAGAAAAAAAAGCAAATAGTGTACTTTGATCTGCATTCAAACTCCATAGTTCTTTCTCTGGATGTGGATAGCATTTTCTATCATGAGACTCTTGGAGATGTCTTAGATCCTTGCATTGCTGAGAAGAGCTAAGTCTATCAAAGTTAGTCATCACACAACATTGCTGTTACTGTGTACACTATTCTTCTGGTTCTGCTCACTTCACTCAGCATCAGTCCATACAAGTCTTTCCAGGTTTTTCTGAAGTCTGTCTGCTCATCATTTCTTATAGCACAACAGTATTCCACTACATTCATATACTGCAACTTGTTCAACCATTCCCCAATTGATGGACATCCCCTCAATTTCCAATTCTTTGCCACCTCAGAAAGAGCTGCTATAAATATTTTTGTACATGTGGGTCCTTTTCCCATTTGTTTGATCTCTTTGGGACACAGCCCTAGAAGTGCTATTGCTGGGTCAAAGGGCATTAACATTTTTATAGCCCTTTGGGCATAGTTCCAAACTGCTCTCCAAAATTGTTGGATCATTTCATAACTCCACCAACAATACATTAGTGTTCCAATTTTCCCACATCTTCTCCAACATTTATTATTTTCCTGTTTTGTCATGTTAGCCAATATGGTAGGTATGATGTGGTACCTCAGAATCATTTTGATTTGCATTTCTCTAATCAATAGTGATTTAGAGCATTTTTTCATGTGACTATAGATAGCTTTAATTTCTTCATCTGAAAACTGCCTATTCATATCCTTTAACCGTTTATCAATTGGGGAACCAAGCATCATTTTTTAAGGTAGAAAAACTCTGAGACTTGGACCTGTGGAAGTAGTACCCATGCCAGCCAAATCATGGATATTTACAAAAGTTATATGATAACAAGGAAGAATGGCAAGTTCATCTTGAGGTAGAATGTTTGGGGAAAAGAATAGAAATTGATTGTTTTATTTCTATTCCTAAAAAGTAAGATTCTCCTTAGCCATTTGCCTTGTATGGGATTAGCCAATACTGGAAACTCAGTCACTGATGCAAAACACAAGATATGTGAGTTTCAAACATACTTGTGGAAATTTAAACATATTTATTGATATATGCTGTTGACACTAGTCCAAGAAGAAACTTTAGTTCCGACAAACATTATCAGAGTTCACAGCTGAAGTATAAACAGTACAAGGTGATGGATTGGTGGATATATAATGGTTCTTCCCTTCTGTTGTCTTAAATTTAGACCTGATAGGAGCCTAAGAGTTAGCTGGCTCCAAGTAGCTAATCATTTTAAAAAGTAAAGAAACTGAAGACCAAAGAGCTTGAGTGAAATGCCTCAAGTTATGTGATGAGAACTGACCCTAGAACCTAAGTTAACTGACTAGTATTCATCCCAGCATTCTTCGCAGGATGCTGCATCACTTCTCATGTAACCAAATCCTATATATTACATTTTCTATGAACATGGACCTTTGCATGCATATCAATTACAATTCTTCAAGATCTCAAAACTTTGTCATTTGGGTACTCCCTCTTTCATAAAGAGTCAACCTGTTAACACAAGAACAGACAAAAGTCTTCTTTAAAAAATTCTAGCTCAGTGCTATCTTTATTGAATGAGACTGCTTTAATTGATTCTTTGAGTTGAGAGTTAGTACCAGGTGGGAAGAGTCCTGGATTCAGAAACACAATCCTTAATTCTAAGACATCCATCTGCCACTAATTAACTATGGGACCTTGAACTTAACATAACTTAACATTTTTAAGCCTTAACGTCTTTAATAATACCACCTTCACAAGGTTGTTGCAAAGAAATACACCACTTCATTGTTGTTCAATCATTTCAGTCATGTCCGACACTCCATGACCACATTTCAGGGTTTTTTGGCAGAGATATTGGAGTGGTTTGCCATTTCCTTCTTCAGCTCATTTTACAGATCAGGAAACAGAAGCAAATAGGGTTAAGTGATTTGCGCAGTCACAATACGAAATGAGTTCAGATTTTTATTTTTATTTGAGAAATATTTTCTGCGTTTCAAAGGTAAATTTTAAAAGCTCTTTTTTGGTTATGATTACATTTGCATTTCATCATTTTATCATTTCATCATCCTACCTTATTAGTCACACTTTGCTAGTTGCACATGTACAACATCATAGTTGCATATGTACAAAGAAATCATTTTTAAAAAGATGAATCCAAGTCAGATATCCAATCATCTTGAAAACAAATAGCAAAGTTAATTGCATGTTGCTAATCTCACCTTCATAGGATCAAAGACATAGATCTGGAAAGGACCTTCATGGGGTTCTAATTCAACACTTCTATTTTACAGGTGAAGAAATTGAGGCCCAGAGAAGTCCAAGAATTGTCCAAGATCACACAACCAGTAAGTAACATAGCTGGGATTAAAACCCAAGTTTTCTGACTCCAAACTCAGTGATCTTCAAATCAATAAATTATTTGATTACCTTATTTTTCAAACTGGTTTGTGCCAGACAAAGCTTGACTTAAGTACTCTGGTCTTAGCTGGTTTTAATTAGATATAGTTCCTTCCTTTAGGAAGATACTTCAGGGTTGTTTTTTTTTTCTTTTTGCAGTGATCTTTGATGCTAAGTTAATGAGTC
>NW_020948532.1:0-1199 GCF_900497805.2 Vombatus ursinus | reverse complement strand
TAATAACAGAGCCATTCCAATGCTGTTGGGTTGATTGTTTTTTTTTTTCTCTTTGATATGCATACCTGGAGAAGCAATATGGAAAATCCACAGTTTAGTTAGGCTGTCACCAGGTGAGAGATGACAAAGAGACAAGCTGTCTTTTATCAACAAGTTCAGAGCTGGTGAAGGTGATTCTGTGGAGCTGCAGAGATAGACAAAACTGACTCACACAACCCTTTAACTGCACATCTCGGAGTCAACCACAACAAAAGCTTCCAGAGGAAAGGTCAGACCCTCAAAGGGCTATTTGTTTTCACTGAAACTTCATCCCCCCCCACTTAACACCAGCCTAACCAGCAACGGAATCAATTACCACTTGTCAGACTGAAACCTTACACCAGAAATGAAAGAGGGACATGACCTCCTTTGGGGGGGGGGGGGAGAGGAGAAAAGTAGGGAAATAAAAAACTTCGGGGAGGGAAACCATGAATGAGCTGCTTTCTTCAGGAATTAAGGATTAATAGGTCAAAGCCTTTTCTTTCCATTTCTCTGTCTCTCACTCTGTCACTCTTTTTCCCTGTCTCTGTCTCTCTCTGTCTCTCTCTCTTTCTCTCCCTCTCTTAGTCTCTCCCTCTCTCATTCCAATCAATATCCTTCCTTAGTAGGATTTGCTTTTCTTTTCACTAGAGATGGTCAGTTAAGAGGGTGAGGTGATCTGTTTTAGGTTATGTAAGATACTCCATTTAATAATTGAAGACAAAAAAAGATTATATACGTTTATTATTTAACAGAGCCTAGTGATAACTGCTCAAGTTGGGAGAAATCTGGATAGATCATTTTCAGCAACCATGCCTATTTCAGGTGATAGAATTCCTCACATTTATCATGATTCTGTGAAATGTAGTGTCAGCTTGTCAGAAAACTGACCTTTTAAGGTAATACCATATACTTTCCACATTTTTGAAAATCGAGAAAAGTCCCAATGGGCCTCTATATTCTTCTGCAATATAGAGAAACTATGTGAGTTAAAACCCAGTATTGAAAAGATTGCTTAACTATATTAAAGGATCTCTCTCCTCTCCCCTCCCTTTGCCTCTCCTCCCCTCCCCTCCCTTCTTCTTCTTCTTCTTCTTCTTCTTCTTCTTCTTCTTCTTCTTCTTCTTCCTCTTTTTCTTCTTCTTCTTCTTCTTCTTCTTCTTCTTCTTCTTCTTCTTCTT
>NW_020948531.1:0-8994 GCF_900497805.2 Vombatus ursinus | reverse complement strand
ATACATCTATAGGTAGACATATATATTCTTCTTTTTTTTTTTTTTTTGGTTAGGCAATGGGGTTAAGTGACTTGCCCTGGGTCACACAGCTAGTAAGTGTTACGTGTCTGAGGCTAGATTTGAACTCAGGTCTTCCTGAATCCAGGGCCAGTGCTCTATCCACTGTACCACCTAGCTTCCTCCATATATATTCTTATGACCTATGTATGATAGGCTTTTGAAGTAGGAAGGTCATGGGTTGAGGGTATCTTCAGTTAGGGTCTTTGAGGATTTGAAGTTCCATTTTAGGGGATAGTTTCCTCTATTGGGAAGAATCTTGGGTTGAGAAGGTATTAGGTTAGAGAGAGTTCCTATATTGGAGGCAGTCCTAAATTATAGAGGTCCCAAATTAAAAGGGTCTTAGTTTAGGAATATTATGATTTAAGTGGCTAGGGGATGTTTCTAAGTTAACCAGGCATCCTGGGAGGGCTAAGCTTAGGAGACCCCTTTTAGGTGGTTGTAGGGTTCCTGAGATCAATTACTCCAGGTTTGGGTAGAGGGAGTTTCCTTCATTAGAGAGGTCCTAAGTTAGGAGCTATGGATTGATAGTCATCCTGATTGAGGAGTGGGGTTCCTATGTTAAGGAGAAAATCCTGGGTTGAAGGAGAGGGATTTTAGGTTGGGTAATCCAGAGGTTTGGAGATTTCTAAGTTGAAGAGGTCCTATATTAGGAAATTCTCAGGTCAGGTGATTGGGAGATTCTTGGGATAAGGGATTTCAAGATGGAGGAAGGTCTTGGTTTGGAGAGCCCCTGGCTTAGGGGAGGGGTCCTGTTAAAGGGAATCTCTGTGTTGGGAGAGAGGTTCTTGTGTTAGAGAGGAGGCACTAGGCTTAAGAATTTCCTATGTGGGGGAAGGACAGTGGTGGTGCTGATTAGGATGGGGCCCATGGTTGAGTTGTTCCCAGGTTGGCAGCATCTTGGGTTAATTTGGAGGAGAAGGGCATTAGGTTAGGTAGTTCAGGACTGGGGTCTCTGAATTGGAGGAATTCCAGATAAAGGAGTCAAGTTGGGACAGGGACTCCAGGTCAGGGACATTCCAGGTTGAAGGGGATTGTGTTTCCAGGTTGGAGGCATACAGGTTGGGTGGTTCAGTGAGAGGGACACCCAGGTCAAACTCTCACCTTGAAGGTTAGGCTAAAAGAAGTCAGGGAATGGCACGGTTCCCAGGTGGTGAGTTATCCATTCACTGAATCCCCTTCATCACCCAGATCCTCCATTCAGAACAGCACCATGATCCCTTGAAGAGAGGGACTCCCTGGACTGTGTGACAACTTGAGGCTGTGGGGGCCCTTCAAGCACTGAGAAGTTCATTTGTATTCCTTCTGTACCATTTTCCATACAGTCTCAGGCACTAATGGAATCCTAATACTAATTACTGTTTGAGCAAACAGAACACTGGCTGTTCACTTAGCCCTCATTATCCACTGCTCCAGGGATCCAGCAGCCATGAGGAGGAGGGGAGCAGATTCCAGAGTGAAGTATTAGATTTACACTGAAGTTTAAACATGAAGTCTAACAGACAGCACAACAGAAAGATGGTGCAGGCTTCTAAGTCCTAGCTTCCGTGTCTTTGGTCAAACTATTAGATCCTTCCAAGAACAGGTCAGGGCTGGACAGATTGTAATGGGGAGCCACTTTAATTTAGGGAGCCTCTCTTCTATACTCTCTCTATTTTTTCAGTAACGCATAGTCCCATTCCAGTCACACACACCATCACCTAGGCAGGAGATAAAGGCAAAGGTTCAGGGAAAGGGCCAAAGTTAATGGCAGGAACCATTTCTTGCCTAGAAAGGGAAAGGCGTTTATTAGATTTTAACTTCTAGGGTTATTGGTTAGAAAGACCACCATATTGAGAGGTAAGAGATGAGGAAACTGAGGTACAGAGAAGCAAAAGGACTTGTCCAGGATCAGATGGAGCCATTGTGAGCATCCAAGTTTCTTAATTTCTAGTCCCCTGCCCTTTGCCTTATAGCACCTGGTTTCCTCAATGAGGCTATAATTGTTCACTTTACTAAATGGCTCACCAAAGGATTAGACACATGGGTGCTCCACAGTTTAAGGAAGTTTGAAACACGCAAATCTAACTTGTACAACACTTACTTACACAGTAAACTTACAGTATTCATACAATGAAGTTATACTGCTGTGCAGTACATAAAGTGAAGAGGAAAAACGTGAAGCCTTGAAAGTGGGAGTGACTTGCCCGAGGTAAACAAGAAGTTAAGGACTGGGACCAGAACTCAAGTCTCCCATGTTCTTTCTTATTGTGACTGCTTTTCAAATATAAGATGGCTTATCAAACTTTTGTTTGAACAGTAGAGTATGGTATGTAGAACCTTGGAGTCAGTTTACATGGATTCTAGACCTACCCCTATCCCTGCTTGTAACTATGGGAAACGCATCTAAAGTTGATTACGATCGTACTTGTGGATGGCAATGATTTGGGAGATTATAGGTTTGGAGCTGGATGGGACCTTGGAAGTTTTCTAATCCAATCTCCTAATTTTACAGATGAAGAAACTGAGTCCCAGAGAGGAACTAAGTTGCCCATCACCTCCTTAGTAAGTGGTTAGTGGCCTCTGATTCCAAATCTAGAATTTTTTTATAGAGTAACACATTAGAAAAAGCCTATCTTAAAAAAACAATTTTATTGATATCTATTGTTTTATATGACCTACATTTTCCACTCTACCCCTTTCCTGTCCTCTTCCAGAAAATTATCCCATATTGAAAAATAAATAAGAGAGTAAGAAAAACAATCATCAAATTCCAAGGTATGAAAAAAAATCTTATGTTACATGCAATGTTCTGTACTCTACACTAAAATAGGGGATATGTGTTCTTATATCTCTTCTTTGGGGCCAGGTTTGGTGATCATAATTTCGCAGCATTCAGTTTCATTTGTTTTGCTGTCTTTACATTGTTGTAGTCATTGTGCAAATTGTTTTCTTGGTTCTGCCTATTCCATTTTTGTATCAGTTCATGTAAACACTTCCACGTATTCACCATTTCTCATAGCACAGTATCATTCCATTACATTCATTTGTTTAGCCATTTCCAAAGTAGATGGACATCTACTTTTTTTCCAGTTCTTTGTTAGCACAAAAGGTGCTGCTGTAAATGTATTGGTGTACCTAGAGCCTGTCTTTTTATCACTTACTTCCTTGGAATGTGTGCCAGCCAATGAAATCTCTGAGTCAAAGTTAGTCACTATCCTCACATAATTCCAAATTGCTACATTCATAATAGATTAGTATTCTCAACATTTCACCATACCTATAAGGGGTTTGGACTAGACTTCCACTCAACGTGATTTCCATCTTTTATCAATTTTGCCAAATTGCTGAATGTGAGGTGACACTTAAGGGTTATTTTGATTTTGATTATTAATGATTTGGAGAATTTTTTCATATGCTTGTTAATAGTTCACAATTCTTGTTTTGAGAACCATTTGTATATATAATCTTATCAATTATATTTATTGGAGAATTCCTTTTAGTCATATATTTCTATTGGTTGTCCATATATCTTGGCTATCCAATGCTTCTCCGAGATATTTGATACAAAGGTTTTCCCCTTTCAAGCCCTTCCCTTCTTATATAAGTTGCATTAATTTTACCCATGTAAAATTATTTTCATTTTCAAGTAATTGAAATCACACTTTTTAACTTTTGTTATCACATTTATCTCTTGTCTAGTTAAGAATTCATCCTCTATCCATAGTTTGGAAAAGTCTGTGATCTGCTTCTCCTCTAATATTTTTATAACATAATCTTTCATATTCAGTTCACATGTCCATATTCACTTTATTGTGTAATATGGTGTAAGATGTTGGTGTAAACCTAATTTCTGTCAGACTGCTTTCAAGCTTTCTCAGTAATTCTTGTCAAATAGGGAGTTCTTTCCTAGGTGATTTATATTTTCAGATTTATAGAACACTAAGTTCAATTATTTGAGTTCAATTAGTTAGGATTTTTCTTGTCTAGTCTGTTCCATTGACCTACTTTTCTAATTTTTTTAACAACTGCTAATTTTTGTTATGATTACTCTTTTATACAATAATTTGAGGTATGGAAGTTCTATTTCCCCTTCATTCCTACTTTTTGTCTTTATTTCTCTTGTTAGTCTAGATATTTTCTTCCTCCAAAAGGCATGCCTAGACTATTTAATAGCCTGCTGGTGGGTCTGATGCTGCCTCAAGTCTCCCTCCTCCCCTCCCCCACCCAGCCTTCATTCAACCACTAAAGTTATTTTCCTAAAGTACAGGTCCAATGATGTTACCCTCTTACTCAGGAAACTCCACTGGCTCCCTATTGCCTCCTGGATCAAATGCAAAATGCTTTGTTTGGCATTCAAAGCCCTTTATAACCTGGCTCCCCTGCTACCTTTTCAGTCTTCTTCGATCTTACTCTCTGACATGTACTCTTTGATCTAGTAACACTGGCCTCCTGGTTGTTCCATGAACAAGACACTCATCTTTCAGCTCCAGGGATTTTCTCTGACTATCCCCCATTCCTAGAAAATTCTCCCTCCTCTGGTCTGACTACTGACCTACCTGGCTTTCTTTAAATCCAAAATAAAATCCCACCTTGTAGAGGAAGCCTTCCCCAACCCTTCTTAATCCCAATGCCTTCCATCTGTTATTTCCTATTTATCTGGTATATAACTTGTTTTATATATATATATTTGTTTATGTGTTGTCTCCCCTATTAGGTCCCTGGAGGATCAGTCTTTTGCCTCTTTTTGTATCATCAGCATTTGTTAGCACAGTGTCTGGCATATAGTGGGTGCTTAATATATGTTTATTAATTGATTGATTGATCCAAAAGAATATTGTCTAACTGAAAAGTATTCTTTTAGTAGTTTGATTAGTATAGCACTAAAGCTGTAAATTAAGTTAGGTATTATTGCTGTTTTTATTACATTGGCATGGTCCAGCCATGAACATTGAATATCTGTACAGTTATTTAAATATTCGTCATTTTTTAAGGCAGGCTTTGTAATTTTAACCACACAAATATTAAAGGAACTTTGGTAGATTGATCAGACATTTTATAGTTATTGTTATTGTGAATGGGACTTCACTTTCTATTTTTGCCTAGTTATTGTGAAACAAAAATGCTATTGATTTGGGGGTGGGAGAACTACTTTGTAGCTTACAACTTTATTGAAGCTTTTGTCTCAATTAGTTTCTTGGTGGATTTCCTAGAATTTTCTAAGTAAATCCTTATATCATCATCAAATAGAGATAGTTTTATATCCTCTTTGCCTATATTTATGCCTTGAATTTCTTTTTCTTGTCTTATTTCTGTTGCTACCATTTCTGGAATCATTTCAAATAACTGCCAAGAAAAAGAGTATCTTTGCTTTACAAACTTTCTCATGTTTCCCCATTAAATATAATGCTAGGTTTTGATTTTAGATGGATACTTTTTAGTCATATAAAAAATCCTTCTGTGCCTATACTTTGTAGAGTTTTTAGGCTAAGAGAGTAATATGCTTTTTTGCAGTTTTTCTGTATCTATTAATATAATGATGTGGCTTTGGATGTTTTAGTTTTTAATATGATTATATTGTTTTCCTTTTGTTGAAACATCCTTGTATCTGTGAAATAAATCTAAGTTGAATATACTGAAGGATTTTTGGATAAATAAATTTCAATCTTTTCCTAAGGATTTTATTTAAGATTTTTATCCATTAATGATATTGGTTTATAGTTCTTTTTATTTTATGCTTAATAGTTTAAGTATTAAGACTATATCCTATAAAAAGAGTTTGGTAGGGTGCCTTCTTTTTGATTTTGGTGATATTTTGTGTGGTTTAAATATTCACTTGTCTTTAAAAGGTGGATAAAATTTCCCAGTAAATCTACCTGAACCAAGATTCCACAAACACACAAGGTTCCCCTTTTCTGAAACTGGATTATTTAAAATTCCTATTTCATGTTCTGTTCTATGTGGATATGTGTATGTATGCATACATATACACAAATACATATACAAATAGATGTAAACATATGTTGCAAATATGGATATACATATATAAAATAAATATTCCTTTATTTCTTCTTAATTCTCAGTTTTGCTGACATATAAATGATAATAGGTTCTTACAGTTCTTTTTATTTCTTATGGATTTGTTGTGATTTTGTTTATTTTTTAAATTGTTAATTTGGTTTTTTGCCTTTTTTAATCAAGTTGGCTAAATGTTTAACAATCTTCTTGTCTTTACAAAGAGCTAGCTTTTAGTTTTATCAGTTTTAAAGTCATTTTAGCTTCCAATTTATTTCTCCTCTACTTTTCAGGTGTTCATGTTTTGCTTATTTGGGATTTTTTGTTGACTTTCTAATTTTTAATTGCATATTCATCCTTTTTCTCTATTTTTTAAATGCATGTTTTTAGAGATATATTTTTTTTCCTCTAAGGACTGCATTAGCAACAAATCAGATATTTTTGTATGTTGCCTTATTATTATTAATGTCTCTCACATATCAATTCTTTCTACGATTTCTTCTTTGACACACTCATTGTTTAGGATTTCATTAAGTCTACATCTAGGTCTCTGTCTTTTGCTTCTGCTTCCTGAATTGATGACTTCCTATTTGCTCTAAAAAAGATATAGTTAGTATTTCTTTTCATACATTTATTTATAATTTCTCAGTGCCTTAACATATGGTCTGTTTTTGTAAAAATGGTACTGAAAAGTAAGTATATTCTTTAGTGGTCTCATTGAGAAAGTGCCACAAATCTTTTAGCTCTAACTCTTCCAACAGTGTGTTCAGCCCCATATTTTCCCTTTTGTTTACTATGCTTTTACAAAAATCTGTTCATCTTTGATAAAGGAACATTGAAGTTTCCCACTATTACTGTATTTGGACCTATGTCTTTTTGCAATTCACTTAATTTTTCCTGTAGGAAGTTAGATGCATGTATTTGGTATATTATTTGGCATGGATATGTATAAGATTGGTATTGGTTCATTGTCTATAGTTTCTTAAAACATAATTCCTTATTTGTCTAGGTTGGCATTGTGAATTTTTATCTTTGCTTTGCCTGTTAGTTTGATTGCCACTCCTGCCTTTTTGGATTCACCTGATGTAGAGTAATTCTTATTCCAGATTCTCATTTTGATCCTATTTATATCTTTGCTTTTTAAGTGTATTTTTTGTGAACAGTAGATTATGAGGTTTTGTTTTCCTATAATTCTGCATCTCTCTTTCATTTTATTGGATTGTACATTAATATTTAAAGTTATGAGAGTTAGGCTTGAGTTTTACTACATTTGTGTCTCCCATATTGTTTTAATCTTCTTCCTCTTTTCTCACTATAATTAGTTTTGCTTAAACTGTTTTGATTAACCCAAAATCCCATTTGTCAACTTTTTATTTACTTTAACAGTTTTACTTGTTATTGATTTTTCTTCTCTACATTCAGAAGTTCTGGGAAGTTTCCTTGTATTATCCTAGCATTGTTGTGTTCAGGTTTTTTATTTGTCATGGTGGAGGGAAGTAGAGACCTGTCATCTTTAAGTCATCTTTATGAATCTTGTCTTCTGTGTCAATAGCCTTGTCTTGTGTTGAGATCATGCACACTCTTAACATTGCTGCCTTATGCTTCTCTTCTGGCAGACTTTATCTACTTGAATAATTTTGTATTTCAAATTTGTTAAAACTTTCTTTTGCTTCTTTGAAGAAACCTTCCACTGTGGATTCATTTTTTTTTCTAATCTGTTAATTGAAGTGTTTTTTTTCCAATTTTTGCACTGAGAGCTGTGACTTCTGACAGATATTCATTCTTAATTTCTCCTCTTATGGGTTTAATTTCTTTTTCAAACCATTCTGCAATGTATTTTTACATATTTTCTTGAGATTCCACTGGATTCTGTGTTTCTTTAGGCATTGGTTCACTTTCTTTCATCTTGTAATATTTGTGAAGAGATTTTAGTAATTTATTTGAAGTTTTAGTACCTATTTTTTCTTCTAGTTTTAGGATCTTCTCAGTTGATTTAGATGTATGTGCTCTGGATTTTTATTGAATTTTCCTCTTTTTGAGATCTTTGCTATTTCAGCCTTTTTTTCCCTTATTTACGCCATCGATCACTTTCTGTTTCCTCCTTTGCTAAAGAGTACACCCACAGATCTAGAAGGCAAAGCTTTCTTAGCTTTCTCTCAAGGTGAAGGATTATGTTTCACCATTCTTACCTTAAATCCTTGCCTTAAGTAGCCTCTCAAGAGTCAGGACTGGCCTCAATTGGGTTCCATTCCCCTTTGTACAGCTGAATTCTGGACCCCTACTCCAAATCCTTTCTCTTTCTAACTACTATCTTTTTTCCAGAGTAGTAGGGTAGGATAGGATGGTGTTCAGGACAGAGTCTCTGAAACCCCAAGGATCCCTAACCTAGGGGCTACCCCAGAGAGAAGTAAGCACATGTTGCCCATTGAATCAATGTTTGCTACTTGTTGCTTGGTGGGAGCAGGCAGGGGATGAACTGTATCACTGAAGTCTCTGCAAAAGAAAAGGGAAGAACCTCATTATTGTCCCCAGGCATGAGGTCATGGGTTGGTTTGTGTTTTGGTTCTAGAGCCTAAAGACTGGTGGAAAAGGGGTGCTGAGTGAGTCTAATTTGGTGTTTTGTTTTGTTTTCTTTTTATAATATTTCATTTTCCCCTAATTACATGTTAAAACAATTTTTAACATTTGCTTTTTTAAGCTCCAAATTCTATCCCTCCCTCCCCAAGATGTTAAGCAATCTGATACAGGTTATACACGTGCAATCATGTAAAACATTTTCATATTAGTCATTTTGTACAACACTCAAACAAGAAAGGAAAAAAAAGAGGAAGGAAGGAAGGAGGGAGGGAAGGAGAGAGAGAGGGAGGGAAGGAGGGAGAGAGAGAGAAAGAAAGAAAAAGAAAGAAAGAAAGAAAGAAAGAAAGAAAGAAAGAAAGAAAGAAA
>NW_020948530.1:0-8996 GCF_900497805.2 Vombatus ursinus | reverse complement strand
ATACATCTATAGGTAGACATATATATTCTTCTTTTTTTTTTTTTTTTTGGTTAGGCAATGGGGTTAAGTGACTTGCCCTGGGTCACACAGCTAGTAAGTGTTACGTGTCTGAGGCTAGATTTGAACTCAGGTCTTCCTGAATCCAGGGCCAGTGCTCTATCCACTGTACCACCTAGCTTCCTCCATATATATTCTTATGACCTATGTATGATAGGCTTTTGAAGTAGGAAGGTCATGGGTTGAGGGTATCTTCAGTTAGGGTCTTTGAGGATTTGAAGTTCCATTTTAGGGGATAGTTTCCTCTATTGGGAAGAATCTTGGGTTGAGAAGGTATTAGGTTAGAGAGAGTTCCTATATTGGAGGCAGTCCTAAATTATAGAGGTCCCAAATTAAAAGGGTCTTAGTTTAGGAATATTATGATTTAAGTGGCTAGGGGATGTTTCTAAGTTAACCAGGCATCCTGGGAGGGCTAAGCTTAGGAGACCCCTTTTAGGTGGTTGTAGGGTTCCTGAGATCAATTACTCCAGGTTTGGGTAGAGGGAGTTTCCTTCATTAGAGAGGTCCTAAGTTAGGAGCTATGGATTGATAGTCATCCTGATTGAGGAGTGGGGTTCCTATGTTAAGGAGAAAATCCTGGGTTGAAGGAGAGGGATTTTAGGTTGGGTAATCCAGAGGTTTGGAGATTTCTAAGTTGAAGAGGTCCTATATTAGGAAATTCTCAGGTCAGGTGATTGGGAGATTCTTGGGATAAGGGATTTCAAGATGGAGGAAGGTCTTGGTTTGGAGAGCCCCTGGCTTAGGGGAGGGGTCCTGTTAAAGGGAATCTCTGTGTTGGGAGAGAGGTTCTTGTGTTAGAGAGGAGGCACTAGGCTTAAGAATTTCCTATGTGGGGGAAGGACAGTGGTGGTGCTGATTAGGATGGGGCCCATGGTTGAGTTGTTCCCAGGTTGGCAGCATCTTGGGTTAATTTGGAGGAGAAGGGCATTAGGTTAGGTAGTTCAGGACTGGGGTCTCTGAATTGGAGGAATTCCAGATAAAGGAGTCAAGTTGGGACAGGGACTCCAGGTCAGGGACATTCCAGGTTGAAGGGGATTGTGTTTCCAGGTTGGAGGCATACAGGTTGGGTGGTTCAGTGAGAGGGACACCCAGGTCAAACTCTCACCTTGAAGGTTAGGCTAAAAGAAGTCAGGGAATGGCACGGTTCCCAGGTGGTGAGTTATCCATTCACTGAATCCCCTTCATCACCCAGATCCTCCATTCAGAACAGCACCATGATCCCTTGAAGAGAGGGACTCCCTGGACTGTGTGACAACTTGAGGCTGTGGGGGCCCTTCAAGCACTGAGAAGTTCATTTGTATTCCTTCTGTACCATTTTCCATACAGTCTCAGGCACTAATGGAATCCTAATACTAATTACTGTTTGAGCAAACAGAACACTGGCTGTTCACTTAGCCCTCATTATCCACTGCTCCAGGGATCCAGCAGCCATGAGGAGGAGGGGAGCAGATTCCAGAGTGAAGTATTAGATTTACACTGAAGTTTAAACATGAAGTCTAACAGACAGCACAACAGAAAGATGGTGCAGGCTTCTAAGTCCTAGCTTCCGTGTCTTTGGTCAAACTATTAGATCCTTCCAAGAACAGGTCAGGGCTGGACAGATTGTAATGGGGAGCCACTTTAATTTAGGGAGCCTCTCTTCTATACTCTCTCTATTTTTTCAGTAACGCATAGTCCCATTCCAGTCACACACACCATCACCTAGGCAGGAGATAAAGGCAAAGGTTCAGGGAAAGGGCCAAAGTTAATGGCAGGAACCATTTCTTGCCTAGAAAGGGAAAGGCGTTTATTAGATTTTAACTTCTAGGGTTATTGGTTAGAAAGACCACCATATTGAGAGGTAAGAGATGAGGAAACTGAGGTACAGAGAAGCAAAAGGACTTGTCCAGGATCAGATGGAGCCATTGTGAGCATCCAAGTTTCTTAATTTCTAGTCCCCTGCCCTTTGCCTTATAGCACCTGGTTTCCTCAATGAGGCTATAATTGTTCACTTTACTAAATGGCTCACCAAAGGATTAGACACATGGGTGCTCCACAGTTTAAGGAAGTTTGAAACACGCAAATCTAACTTGTACAACACTTACTTACACAGTAAACTTACAGTATTCATACAATGAAGTTATACTGCTGTGCAGTACATAAAGTGAAGAGGAAAAACGTGAAGCCTTGAAAGTGGGAGTGACTTGCCCGAGGTAAACAAGAAGTTAAGGACTGGGACCAGAACTCAAGTCTCCCATGTTCTTTCTTATTGTGACTGCTTTTCAAATATAAGATGGCTTATCAAACTTTTGTTTGAACAGTAGAGTATGGTATGTAGAACCTTGGAGTCAGTTTACATGGATTCTAGACCTACCCCTATCCCTGCTTGTAACTATGGGAAACGCATCTAAAGTTGATTACGATCGTACTTGTGGATGGCAATGATTTGGGAGATTATAGGTTTGGAGCTGGATGGGACCTTGGAAGTTTTCTAATCCAATCTCCTAATTTTACAGATGAAGAAACTGAGTCCCAGAGAGGAACTAAGTTGCCCATCACCTCCTTAGTAAGTGGTTAGTGGCCTCTGATTCCAAATCTAGAATTTTTTTATAGAGTAACACATTAGAAAAAGCCTATCTTAAAAAAACAATTTTATTGATATCTATTGTTTTATATGACCTACATTTTCCACTCTACCCCTTTCCTGTCCTCTTCCAGAAAATTATCCCATATTGAAAAATAAATAAGAGAGTAAGAAAAACAATCATCAAATTCCAAGGTATGAAAAAAAATCTTATGTTACATGCAATGTTCTGTACTCTACACTAAAATAGGGGATATGTGTTCTTATATCTCTTCTTTGGGGCCAGGTTTGGTGATCATAATTTCGCAGCATTCAGTTTCATTTGTTTTGCTGTCTTTACATTGTTGTAGTCATTGTGCAAATTGTTTTCTTGGTTCTGCCTATTCCATTTTTGTATCAGTTCATGTAAACACTTCCACGTATTCACCATTTCTCATAGCACAGTATCATTCCATTACATTCATTTGTTTAGCCATTTCCAAAGTAGATGGACATCTACTTTTTTTCCAGTTCTTTGTTAGCACAAAAGGTGCTGCTGTAAATGTATTGGTGTACCTAGAGCCTGTCTTTTTATCACTTACTTCCTTGGAATGTGTGCCAGCCAATGAAATCTCTGAGTCAAAGTTAGTCACTATCCTCACATAATTCCAAATTGCTACATTCATAATAGATTAGTATTCTCAACATTTCACCATACCTATAAGGGGTTTGGACTAGACTTCCACTCAACGTGATTTCCATCTTTTATCAATTTTGCCAAATTGCTGAATGTGAGGTGACACTTAAGGGTTATTTTGATTTTGATTATTAATGATTTGGAGAATTTTTTCATATGCTTGTTAATAGTTCACAATTCTTGTTTTGAGAACCATTTGTATATATAATCTTATCAATTATATTTATTGGAGAATTCCTTTTAGTCATATATTTCTATTGGTTGTCCATATATCTTGGCTATCCAATGCTTCTCCGAGATATTTGATACAAAGGTTTTCCCCTTTCAAGCCCTTCCCTTCTTATATAAGTTGCATTAATTTTACCCATGTAAAATTATTTTCATTTTCAAGTAATTGAAATCACACTTTTTAACTTTTGTTATCACATTTATCTCTTGTCTAGTTAAGAATTCATCCTCTATCCATAGTTTGGAAAAGTCTGTGATCTGCTTCTCCTCTAATATTTTTATAACATAATCTTTCATATTCAGTTCACATGTCCATATTCACTTTATTGTGTAATATGGTGTAAGATGTTGGTGTAAACCTAATTTCTGTCAGACTGCTTTCAAGCTTTCTCAGTAATTCTTGTCAAATAGGGAGTTCTTTCCTAGGTGATTTATATTTTCAGATTTATAGAACACTAAGTTCAATTATTTGAGTTCAATTAGTTAGGATTTTTCTTGTCTAGTCTGTTCCATTGACCTACTTTTCTAATTTTTTTAACAACTGCTAATTTTTGTTATGATTACTCTTTTATACAATAATTTGAGGTATGGAAGTTCTATTTCCCCTTCATTCCTACTTTTTGTCTTTATTTCTCTTGTTAGTCTAGATATTTTCTTCCTCCAAAAGGCATGCCTAGACTATTTAATAGCCTGCTGGTGGGTCTGATGCTGCCTCAAGTCTCCCTCCTCCCCTCCCCCACCCAGCCTTCATTCAACCACTAAAGTTATTTTCCTAAAGTACAGGTCCAATGATGTTACCCTCTTACTCAGGAAACTCCACTGGCTCCCTATTGCCTCCTGGATCAAATGCAAAATGCTTTGTTTGGCATTCAAAGCCCTTTATAACCTGGCTCCCCTGCTACCTTTTCAGTCTTCTTCGATCTTACTCTCTGACATGTACTCTTTGATCTAGTAACACTGGCCTCCTGGTTGTTCCATGAACAAGACACTCATCTTTCAGCTCCAGGGATTTTCTCTGACTATCCCCCATTCCTAGAAAATTCTCCCTCCTCTGGTCTGACTACTGACCTACCTGGCTTTCTTTAAATCCAAAATAAAATCCCACCTTGTAGAGGAAGCCTTCCCCAACCCTTCTTAATCCCAATGCCTTCCATCTGTTATTTCCTATTTATCTGGTATATAACTTGTTTTATATATATATATTTGTTTATGTGTTGTCTCCCCTATTAGGTCCCTGGAGGATCAGTCTTTTGCCTCTTTTTGTATCATCAGCATTTGTTAGCACAGTGTCTGGCATATAGTGGGTGCTTAATATATGTTTATTAATTGATTGATTGATCCAAAAGAATATTGTCTAACTGAAAAGTATTCTTTTAGTAGTTTGATTAGTATAGCACTAAAGCTGTAAATTAAGTTAGGTATTATTGCTGTTTTTATTACATTGGCATGGTCCAGCCATGAACATTGAATATCTGTACAGTTATTTAAATATTCGTCATTTTTTAAGGCAGGCTTTGTAATTTTAACCACACAAATATTAAAGGAACTTTGGTAGATTGATCAGACATTTTATAGTTATTGTTATTGTGAATGGGACTTCACTTTCTATTTTTGCCTAGTTATTGTGAAACAAAAATGCTATTGATTTGGGGGTGGGAGAACTACTTTGTAGCTTACAACTTTATTGAAGCTTTTGTCTCAATTAGTTTCTTGGTGGATTTCCTAGAATTTTCTAAGTAAATCCTTATATCATCATCAAATAGAGATAGTTTTATATCCTCTTTGCCTATATTTATGCCTTGAATTTCTTTTTCTTGGCAGTTATTTGAAATGATTCCAGAAATGGTAGCAACAGAAATAAGACAAGAAAAAGAGTATCTTTGCTTTACAAACTTTCTCATGTTTCCCCATTAAATATAATGCTAGGTTTTGATTTTAGATGGATACTTTTTAGTCATATAAAAAATCCTTCTGTGCCTATACTTTGTAGAGTTTTTAGGCTAAGAGAGTAATATGCTTTTTTGCAGTTTTTCTGTATCTATTAATATAATGATGTGGCTTTGGATGTTTTAGTTTTTAATATGATTATATTGTTTTCCTTTTGTTGAAACATCCTTGTATCTGTGAAATAAATCTAAGTTGAATATACTGAAGGATTTTTGGATAAATAAATTTCAATCTTTTCCTAAGGATTTTATTTAAGATTTTTATCCATTAATGATATTGGTTTATAGTTCTTTTTATTTTATGCTTAATAGTTTAAGTATTAAGACTATATCCTATAAAAAGAGTTTGGTAGGGTGCCTTCTTTTTGATTTTGGTGATATTTTGTGTGGTTTAAATATTCACTTGTCTTTAAAAGGTGGATAAAATTTCCCAGTAAATCTACCTGAACCAAGATTCCACAAACACACAAGGTTCCCCTTTTCTGAAACTGGATTATTTAAAATTCCTATTTCATGTTCTGTTCTATGTGGATATGTGTATGTATGCATACATATACACAAATACATATACAAATAGATGTAAACATATGTTGCAAATATGGATATACATATATAAAATAAATATTCCTTTATTTCTTCTTAATTCTCAGTTTTGCTGACATATAAATGATAATAGGTTCTTACAGTTCTTTTTATTTCTTATGGATTTGTTGTGATTTTGTTTATTTTTTAAATTGTTAATTTGGTTTTTTGCCTTTTTTAATCAAGTTGGCTAAATGTTTAACAATCTTCTTGTCTTTACAAAGAGCTAGCTTTTAGTTTTATCAGTTTTAAAGTCATTTTAGCTTCCAATTTATTTCTCCTCTACTTTTCAGGTGTTCATGTTTTGCTTATTTGGGATTTTTTGTTGACTTTCTAATTTTTAATTGCATATTCATCCTTTTTCTCTATTTTTTAAATGCATGTTTTTAGAGATATATTTTTTTTCCTCTAAGGACTGCATTAGCAACAAATCAGATATTTTTGTATGTTGCCTTATTATTATTAATGTCTCTCACATATCAATTCTTTCTACGATTTCTTCTTTGACACACTCATTGTTTAGGATTTCATTAAGTCTACATCTAGGTCTCTGTCTTTTGCTTCTGCTTCCTGAATTGATGACTTCCTATTTGCTCTAAAAAAGATATAGTTAGTATTTCTTTTCATACATTTATTTATAATTTCTCAGTGCCTTAACATATGGTCTGTTTTTGTAAAAATGGTACTGAAAAGTAAGTATATTCTTTAGTGGTCTCATTGAGAAAGTGCCACAAATCTTTTAGCTCTAACTCTTCCAACAGTGTGTTCAGCCCCATATTTTCCCTTTTGTTTACTATGCTTTTACAAAAATCTGTTCATCTTTGATAAAGGAACATTGAAGTTTCCCACTATTACTGTATTTGGACCTATGTCTTTTTGCAATTCACTTAATTTTTCCTGTAGGAAGTTAGATGCATGTATTTGGTATATTATTTGGCATGGATATGTATAAGATTGGTATTGGTTCATTGTCTATAGTTTCTTAAAACATAATTCCTTATTTGTCTAGGTTGGCATTGTGAATTTTTATCTTTGCTTTGCCTGTTAGTTTGATTGCCACTCCTGCCTTTTTGGATTCACCTGATGTAGAGTAATTCTTATTCCAGATTCTCATTTTGATCCTATTTATATCTTTGCTTTTTAAGTGTATTTTTTGTGAACAGTAGATTATGAGGTTTTGTTTTCCTATAATTCTGCATCTCTCTTTCATTTTATTGGATTGTACATTAATATTTAAAGTTATGAGAGTTAGGCTTGAGTTTTACTACATTTGTGTCTCCCATATTGTTTTAATCTTCTTCCTCTTTTCTCACTATAATTAGTTTTGCTTAAACTGTTTTGATTAACCCAAAATCCCATTTGTCAACTTTTTATTTACTTTAACAGTTTTACTTGTTATTGATTTTTCTTCTCTACATTCAGAAGTTCTGGGAAGTTTCCTTGTATTATCCTAGCATTGTTGTGTTCAGGTTTTTTATTTGTCATGGTGGAGGGAAGTAGAGACCTGTCATCTTTAAGTCATCTTTATGAATCTTGTCTTCTGTGTCAATAGCCTTGTCTTGTGTTGAGATCATGCACACTCTTAACATTGCTGCCTTATGCTTCTCTTCTGGCAGACTTTATCTACTTGAATAATTTTGTATTTCAAATTTGTTAAAACTTTCTTTTGCTTCTTTGAAGAAACCTTCCACTGTGGATTCATTTTTTTTTCTAATCTGTTAATTGAAGTGTTTTTTTTCCAATTTTTGCACTGAGAGCTGTGACTTCTGACAGATATTCATTCTTAATTTCTCCTCTTATGGGTTTAATTTCTTTTTCAAACCATTCTGCAATGTATTTTTACATATTTTCTTGAGATTCCACTGGATTCTGTGTTTCTTTAGGCATTGGTTCACTTTCTTTCATCTTGTAATATTTGTGAAGAGATTTTAGTAATTTATTTGAAGTTTTAGTACCTATTTTTTCTTCTAGTTTTAGGATCTTCTCAGTTGATTTAGATGTATGTGCTCTGGATTTTTATTGAATTTTCCTCTTTTTGAGATCTTTGCTATTTCAGCCTTTTTTTCCCTTATTTACGCCATCGATCACTTTCTGTTTCCTCCTTTGCTAAAGAGTACACCCACAGATCTAGAAGGCAAAGCTTTCTTAGCTTTCTCTCAAGGTGAAGGATTATGTTTCACCATTCTTACCTTAAATCCTTGCCTTAAGTAGCCTCTCAAGAGTCAGGACTGGCCTCAATTGGGTTCCATTCCCCTTTGTACAGCTGAATTCTGGACCCCTACTCCAAATCCTTTCTCTTTCTAACTACTATCTTTTTTCCAGAGTAGTAGGGTAGGATAGGATGGTGTTCAGGACAGAGTCTCTGAAACCCCAAGGATCCCTAACCTAGGGGCTACCCCAGAGAGAAGTAAGCACATGTTGCCCATTGAATCAATGTTTGCTACTTGTTGCTTGGTGGGAGCAGGCAGGGGATGAACTGTATCACTGAAGTCTCTGCAAAAGAAAAGGGAAGAACCTCATTATTGTCCCCAGGCATGAGGTCATGGGTTGGTTTGTGTTTTGGTTCTAGAGCCTAAAGACTGGTGGAAAAGGGGTGCTGAGTGAGTCTAATTTGGTGTTTTGTTTTGTTTTCTTTTTATAATATTTCATTTTCCCCTAATTACATGTTAAAACAATTTTTAACATTTGCTTTTTTAAGCTCCAAATTCTATCCCTCCCTCCCCAAGATGTTAAGCAATCTGATACAGGTTATACACGTGCAATCATGTAAAACATTTTCATATTAGTCATTTTGTACAACACTCAAACAAGAAAGGAAAAAAAAAGAGGAAGGAAGGAAGGAGGGAGGGAAGGAGAGAGAGAGGGAGGGAAGGAGGGAGAGAGAGAGAAAGAAAGAAAAAGAAAGAAAGAAAGAAAGAAAGAAAGAAAGAAAGAAAGAAAGAAA
>NW_020948529.1:5880-18678 GCF_900497805.2 Vombatus ursinus | reverse complement strand
AAAGAAAGAAAGAAAGAAAGAAAGAAAGAAAGAAAGAAAGAAAGAAAGAAAGAGCATGCTTCAGTCTGTATTCAGTAAACATCAGTTCTTTCTCTGGAGGCAGATAGCATACTTCATAGGGGGTCCTTTGGGACTGTCTTAGATCATTGTATTGCTGAAAATAGCTGTCATTCATAGTTCTTCATCATACAATATTGCCATTACTATATACAATGTTCTACTGGTTCTGCTTACTTCACTTTGCATCAGTTCATGTAAGTCTTTCCAGGTTTTTCTGGAATTACCTTGCTCATCATTTCTTATAGCACAGTAATGTTCCATCACAATCATATGTTCAGCCATTCTCCAATTGATTATTTTGGTGTTAATTAATAAGTATTTAATCTTATTAGGTTTCTCTTTTTTGTTTTGTGGATTCAGCTATTACTGTTCTACATCTGGTGATAATTCTCTGTCAGGGTGGGGGGAGTTGAAAGTTAATGGCAATTGGAAAAAGTGTCTAGTCAACCATCCTTTTGTTCCCATGACCCAAGAGTCTACAAGGCATTATTAATAACTTATAAGTGAAAACTTGTGAAATAGGTTATTCCTAGGCTAACACAACCCACAGAACAATCATTTTGATTCATGCATAGACATAATGCAGGCCTCTCTCTGTGCCTACCACTTGCTGCTGTGCCAAGAGCAGATGGCCTTCTTCAGTTAAAAAAGCATAGTTTCCCCTTCTTCAGAGTAGGCCCTTCAGTCTAAAAGTATGGACTTTCGTTCTAACCTGGTTTATGTCACCCCCTTCCAATCTTGGGGCATTGAAAGATTCACAGAATATTGGTGCATGAAAGGGTTTCAGGGACCAGTTTTACTGGAGAGACGTTTGTGGTATAGTAGATTGCACACTAGATTTAAAATTAGGAAACCTTTATGAAGCACCTACTGTGTGCCAGACTCTATGCTAAACTCTGGGGATACAAAGAAATGCAAAAGATGGTCTTTGCTTTCAAAGAGCTCTGTGATTATGTGGGAGACATGAGTTTGAATATAATACGTACCAGAATGATCATGGTCAAATCACTTAACCTGTCTGGCTCTGAGTTTCTTCCTCTATAAATGAGGGTATTAGATTGTGATCTCTAAAGTCCCTTCCTGGTCTAAATCTCAGTCTAGTCCAGCTCCCTGTCCTTTCAAATACAAAGATAATTTTTCATTTTGTGAAATGTAGGAAATTATGTATAGAAACACAGAAACTGAAACCCAGAGTAGGGAAATGAATTTGCTTAAAGTCATGAAGTAAGTGATCTCAAGGATGGGACTAGAATTCAGGTCTTCTGATTCTTGAGCCACATTGGACTAGATGATTCCTATGAAACTTTATAACTCTAATTCCTATGATCTTGTAATATAGAAAAAATATCCTTCAGTTGTTGTTGTCCTGAGCCTGTGATTTTGTCCTCCCAAAGAACTCCCTGGTGAGGAAACTCCCTCAGTCACTGAAAAGCAGCAACTTCTCTGCAAATAAGAGTTGCCTGGAGGCCCTAAGGGGTGCCCTCACAGCTATCATATGTCAGAAGTGTGTCTTAAATCTAGTACTTCTTGACACCAAAACCAGCTCCCCTTCCATTCCCCATAAGGTCTTACCAAGACTTTTCTTACCCAGACTTCTCAGAGCCACCTCATTTTTTACAGATAAAGTTCACAATCCTTAGGATATCATCCAAGGTTTTCCATAACTGGCATCTCACTATCTTTATAGTTTTATCTCTCACTGTTCTCCCTAATATCCTCCATACTCCAACCAAACTGAACTGTTCTCTATCTTTGTTCCATCTAAATTTACTCCGAATATTCCCTCTGAAGTAGAACGCTATCTCCTATTAATGCCTCACTGTTCTTCAAGGTCCAGTTCAGATAGTCTCCATTCAGTTACCCCATCTGTGAAACGTAATTTTCCTTGAACAACCCTGTACTAGAAGAGATTAATCTCTCCCATGCCTTCGTGGATATTTGTACCTCTCTTATAGCACTTATAACATTCTGGTTTTGTTCATCTGTTGTTTTCACTCATGTCCAACTCTCCATGACCCCATTTGGGGTTTTCTTGGCAAAGATAATGGAGTGGTTTGCCATTTCCTTCTCCAGGTCATTTTACAGATGAGGAAACTGAAGCAAACAGGGTTAAGTGACTTGCCCAGGGTCACACAGCAAGTAAGTGTCTAAGGCCAGATTTGAACTCATGAAGATGAGTCTTCCTAATTCCAAGCCCATTGCTCTATTCACTAAACCACTTGGCTGCCCATATAACTTTCAACTCTATGTTATAGTTATTAATATCCTTGTTTTATCTCCCTTTATTTTATTTCATCTACAAGGCTATCTGGACTATAAGCTTCCTAAAGGAGGAACCAATCTTAATTATCTTTGGCTCCTCCAACATGGACTGGCTAGTAGGGAAGATAAGCCCTTCATTGGTTCGTTTATTCAGCAAACAGATAAGTACTCTGTGCAGAATGCTATGCTTTCCAAGATGGGAAGAAATATATAATAAATTAGACAAGCACTCCTGACCTCAAGAAACTCAAAGTCAAGTGAGAGAGATAAGAATGATCACATGTAAATATAATACATCGTGAATGTATGATGTATGTTTGAATGAATGAATCTGGAATGTTTTCCTCTCCTTTCAAACCTCAATTGAGTTCAATTTAATAAGCATTTATTAAGTGCCTTCTGTCTGCCAGGCATTTTGCTAGGTGCTAGAGATACAAGGATAAACAAAAGGAGTTTATGTTTTACTGGGGGGAAAACAACATATACACAGCTAAATGCAAAATATACATGAAAGAATGCAAAGTAATGGAGAGGGAGAGGGGAGTCAAGGAGGAGGAACCGCTTCCTCCTCTTATCTCAAGAACCTAATTTTTTTTAGGTCACTTTTTTGAAGCGGCCTTCCCAGGTCAATCTCACCCTGTTTCATGGGGCTAACAGATAGCGTTGTATCCTTCTTTGGGATTAAAGCAAAAGGTTTCCATAGAAGGACAAATGATGTCTCCCCTGCAAGAAGGGAGATAAGGTTTTCCAGACACACCTGTTGCTAAGAAATTCATTCTATCCTTTGAAAAAAAAAATAAGAAACCAGGAACCTGACTCCTTTGACAATGTTTGTGGGGGCCCTGGCTACAAGTGAAGGAATCCAGGATGTAGAATGCTAAGAATATAAACTTTCTTCCATCATTCCTCATCGAAGGAAAGGGCCAGACATCTTTAACATCAACAGCCAGAGCTAGGCTGAGCTATCCTGGGAGAACATGAATGTAACCACCGCCCAAGCTGTGAGGCCCACAAAGAGTCAGATATCTCAAGAAGGCCCTGTGCAGAGCTTGGAATTGAGATATAAGCCTGTACCCTTGGGTCCAGGATTTGATATCTTGGGTGCTCATGACCCAGACTGTGACGGTCTCAGACTGTAAGTGTTAATTCATCCAAACAAATATTCCTTAAGTTCCTACAATATACAAGGCACCATTCTTAGGTGCAAGACACAGGCCTTGACCTAAAGTACCTCACAGTCTAGTAGGAGTGTGAGACACATACTTGAATAACTATAATGCATTTTAGAATGTAATATCCAGATGTGTTTGGAGAGGCAAACAAAAAGGAATTAGAAATCTAAGTAAGGACATGTCGCTTCCAAATGGGGTGGGGGTAGGGGGTGAAGGTGAGTAAAGACAGGCTTCATGGACCTAGCACCTGATCTGGGTCCTGAGGAAGGGAAGGATTTTTCAACAGGCAGAGATGGGTCAGGGGAACCCACACCTGGCCTGCTCAAGGGTGAGGTGAAAAGAAGGAATGGGAATTAGTCATTTTGGTTGAAATGCATAAAAAGGAGGTACTATTTAAAAAAGTTCAGTAGGAGATGGATTATAGAAGGCCTTTAGTCACAAGCTCCTTTATCTTGTTGACAATAGAAAGCTATTGAAAGTTTCTAACCCAAGGGATGAGCAAATCAGATGGTGGTGAATTAGAAAGCTTAATTTGACAGCCTGCACACAGGATTGAATGGGGAGAGACTGGAGGCCTGGAGACCAGAAAGCAGATTCTGACAACAATCCTAGCTAGATGTGATCAGAGTCCGAGCTGGGCTGGCAGCAGTGGGAGTGGAAACAAAGTCTCAATCAGCCAGAATTGCTGGGGAAAGCTTTCTAGAAAAGGGAGAGTTTGATTTGGATCTTGAAGGATAATGAAAATCTAGGTAGGTTGGGGAAGGGAAAAGGGAAAGTATTCCTAATGCGGGAGCATTAAGACGAAAAATCCAGAATCAGGAATAGTAAGTAGCTCATTCCTGCCTAGCAAGGGGTTTGGCCTATCTAGAGCAGTGGGGATGGGTGTAGGGAGGATGGGAGATGTGATTGTAAAGTGAGCAGATAACTCAGAGGCAGTTGTGATTAAGAAATCTGTGTGCTTCCTATCAAAACCTGGTTGTTGTTCTTTTCATCCTAAACATCCTTATCCTGGCTGACAGAAAGCACAAGGGCTGAATAAACTGCATTCTACTCCCACCCTTTTTCTGCTACAGACACCTGATACAACCTCAATGAGATTCAATTTCCTCATCAGTGAAAATTCCTACTTAGATACTCCCTTCTCTGTGATCTTAGGGAATCAGGACAGTGTGCTGTGGTGTAGAAAGCACAGGTTTTGACATCAGATGACCCAGGTTCAAATCTTGGCTCTACCACTTACTGTTTGTGACCCTAGGCAAAGCAGTTCTTCTCTGAACCTCAGTTTCCTCCTCTGTAAAATTAGAGGATAGACACAAACTCTCAAACCTTTCTAAGAACCTATGAAAGCAAAATGGATCAGGGGATATGTCTCCTGCTCTCGCCTATGACAGCACAGATAAAGTTGGGCACTGGAGTGTGGGAATTGGGTAGAGAGGGAGATGAATTTCAGCAACAAACTACTGACTTGGAGTGAAATAATAGAAGACCAAAGGGGAACCTGGTGATCAACAAAGTAAGGGCATTGATAGAGGCTCTGTTCATCCAAAAGATCTTTGCAGCATTTAGCATAGTGTCTGGCATATAGTAAGTGCTTAATAAGCGCTTGTTGACTGGCTGCTGTCAACAGCGCAAACTGGTTTCAATCCTTGCCAATTTCTTCATTTTTGTCACTGCTTTAAGTGAGCAGTTTATTAGTGCTCTAGGGAGAGCTGATGTATCCACTTGAACCCAATCTCAAGAGATTCCATCGATCAACAGCCATGTGAATAACCAGGTGAAATGATCTCACACTGGGAGTCAAGAGATCTGGGTTCTGGTCCTGGTACCACCATATCATCCGGCTTTGTGACTTCTGTTTTCTGAGCTTCAGAGATGGCAGAGTATGGATTATGATCCCCATTTAACAGAGGAAGAAATTGAGGGATAGAGATGGAGGTGACTTTCCCATGGTCAATCGGAGAGTTATTGGCAAACTGATCAAAAACCAGGTCTCTTGACTCCAATCTGGGATTCCTTAAGCCAAGTCCCTGGGCTGCTAAGGACTGTGTTGAAATTCTAATGGGATTTTTACTGCCTGCCTCCTTCCTTTCTTTCTCTCTGTTGTAATCCTTACTAGGTACCTTAATTAGAACCAGGAGTAAGAGCCAATATGATGTAGTGGGTATGAGTCAGAAGAATATGGGTTCCAGTTCTACTTCAGGTACTTACTGTCTGTGTGACCTTGGACAAGTCAATTAACCTCTCTGGGCCTCAATTTCTTACATCTGTAAAATGATACAGTTGGACTAGGTGGTTTCTCAAGTCCCTCCCAGCTCTGTATCAGTGATCCTATGGAACGACCCCATTTGGAAGGGATAGAAAGAAGTTGCCAATCAGTCCCTACCATAATAGATTTTGCTGATTAACCCTTTGAATAGGGGACAATAGAAGCTTTCATACAATATTCTCAATATAGCCCTGAAGGTTATAATTTCTTCCAGAAGGCAACAGGATTTGACATCAGATGGCCCAGGTTCAAATCCTGGTTCTACCACTTACTATTGTGACCTTAGGCAAGTCACTTCTTCTCTGACCCTCAGTTTCAGTAGATAGAACACCCAGCCTGCAGTCAGGAAGACCTGTCTTCCTGAGTTCAAATCTGACCTCAGACCCTTTCTTTCTGTGACCCTAGGCAAGTCACTTTACTCTGTTTGCCTCAGTTTCCTTATATGTAAAATGAACTGGAGAAGGAAATGGTAAACTACTCCAGTACCTTTGCCAAGAAAAACCTAAATAGGTCACAAAGAGTTGGAAATGATTCAACAATAACAACATTGAGCCAAATAAACCACAATGTGGTAGAGAGATTCAACAATGGAATGTAGGTAGGTAGTGAGTTCTCCATCACTGGAAGACTACAAACAAAGGCTGGATGACTATTTGTCCAGGGTACTATGGAAAGGATTCATACTTTCTGATAGGAATTGGTCAGGGTGATGACAAAAGCCCCATTCAGCTCTGAAATTCAGTGATTCTAGAAGTTAGGCAACCTGACTTCAGGTTCTTCCTCTGCCACTAACTCAAGGTGTGTCCTTGTATAAGTCACTTCCTTTTTCTGGACCTCATATTCCTTCTCTAAGGAAGCTATGCTACAGGCTCTCACAGTCACATCTAGTTTGGGTAGTCTATGTTTTTATGAATCTCCAAGTGGCAGAATATGATAGAATGGAGTCAGGAAAAGCTTGCCTTGAAAATTAGGCACCAGCTGCCTAACCTCTAAAAGATTGGTAATCCCCCCCCTTGATGTAGGGAGAGGAGTGGGAATAGCTAGATAGGAGCCTATCCCACTCATTTCTTCCCAAGGTTTGCCTTGTCCTCATTGGACTGGGAAGTCAAGGTGACTAAGAATAATGGAAACAGACCTATCAGGGTGGGGAGAACTCAGAGGTCATCTCTAACCCATCATCTAACCCATACCTAGAGCATAACTCCCTTTCATAGCATCTTTATAAGTGGTCAGCTAGCTACTAATTAATAATTTCTAGGGATGGGGAATTCCCATCCTAAAGCAACCTATTCTGTCTTTGAATAGCTCTTATTATTAGGCATTTCTTCATTATATTGAGCCTAAATCTGACTCTGGAAATTTACCTCCTTGGTCCTACTCTAGTTTTCTCCTCCTAGATCAAGTGCAATCTCACCTCCATTTCATATGATGACCCCCTCAGATATTTTAGGACAGTGATGATGCATGGCCTCCTGTTCTATCTTCTTCAGCATCTTTTCTCTTCTCTAAGCATCCCTAATTCCTTCCAACTAGTCTTCTTATTCTGCTCCATTTTATTTGTTTTGTCCTGTTTCATTCCCTAGGTATATTCACTATTACGTGCCCATCCCTTCAGGGGGCACAATGGTGGACACAAAGAAGTCTGAGATGAAATTCCCTGCACCGAAGAAGCTCTCAGTGTGTCTCCCATGGGAGATAACATGCATTCTCACAAGCCAGACACTTAAAGATCAATGTCAGGGAGTCTGTGCTAAGGGTTGTTTATAAAGGAGATTCTGGCTAAGTGAGAGGTGACCTCTGAGATCACTTCCAGCTCTGAGATTCCAAAATTCTATGAAGATCAAACTTTCCACATTTTCAAGACTGGCTCTAGCTCAGGACAGAAAGAGTGCTTGGAGATAGAATAATGGATTTGGAATTAGTTGACATAAGTATTGCCACTTACTACCTGCGTGGGCAAGTCACTTAACCTCAGGGACTCAGTTTCTTGATCTTTAAAATGAAGGGATTGGACAAGATAACTTCGGATATCCTTTCCAGCTATAAACCTATGATTCCGCGAGCTTGTGAGTCAAAGATGAGCTCTAGAGTTTGAGCTTAGGTAACTGGGAGATGGTGATACCATCAACCAAAATAAATCCAGGGGAAGGGGAAGATTTGGATGGGAAGATAAGTTCCATTTTGGACATGCTGCATGGAGTGAATGATCTTTTAAAAAATATTTTTCCAATAATATGTAAAAACCATTTTTAACACTTTTTAAAAAAATGTTGAGTTCCAAACTCTTTCCCTCCCTCCTCTCCCCAGTCATTGCGAAGACAAATAATTTGGCATAGGCTATACATGTGCAGTCATGCGAAGTATATTTCCATATTAGTCATATTGTGAAAGAAAACATGAACCCAAAAAAATAAAGTTAAAAAAAAAGTATACTTCAATCTGCATTCAGACTCCATCCATTCTTTCTCTGGAGGTAGGTAGCATTTTTTATCATACGAATTGTCTTAGGTCATTGTATTGCTGAGAATAGCTGTCATTCACAGTTGATCATTATACTATATTGTCATTACTATGTACATTGTCCTCCTAGTTCTGCTTACTTCACTTTGCATCAGTTCATCTAAGCTTTTCCAGATTTTTCTGAAAGCATCCTACTTGTTATATCTTATAGCACAACAGTATTTTCCATAGAGTGAATGATCTTTATGAAGGCAGATAAGATTAAGTATTCACGTGTTCATCACCTCCATGATATTAACCAGGAAGTATTAGGAGATCTGAGGCTTTCACTTATTAATTTCTTGAGTATATACAATTATGGACCAGAGTATGTGAACTTGTTTTTGTGCCTTCTCTCGTGGTCATTTCAGTGTTGTTAACCAAGAAAGCACCCTGGAGGAGGGGAGATTCTATAGTAGTTTGTCAATGTTACAGTGAGGGCCTCAGATTTCAAATGTGGTTGGAATGAGCACTCAAACTAAAAAAGTATTAATTATATTTTTATTAAAAATTTAAAAGGATATAGGAACATTAGCAATTAGTGAAAATTAGGGTAGGCTGACTGCTAAATGGGAATCTTCAGCCTCTCTCATTCCTCACAGAGAAATGTCCTCAATCTCAGGAGAAGTATCATCCTTCAAAAGGATGAATTCTTGCCAAGTCAGAAGAGTGATGACCCCCTCCCAGGGATGGCTTTTATCCACAAACTTCAGGATGCCAAGGCAGTCCAAGAGTCAAAACAGGGTCTATGTGACTTGTGGCAACTTGAGACTACGTGTGTCTGGATTCTTTCCCCTTCCTTATTTTATAGTTTTGTTTTTCACATAATTTTCCACTATGCTATTGCCCTAAGGGTACTTCTTAATCCTAATTCTAGTAAACAACCATGACTTAGTCGGGGTCACAGAAGGGCCTGGCCAAAGCCCACTCCATTTGATGTGACAGCTTTGCCATTCGGAGGTTGTGAGCCCATTTATGGTAGCCTGCTGACCAAGAGGAGGCAGCATGATATCATGGAAAGATGTTCAGCCAGGGAGTCAGGCCTGATTCTATCACCTACTCACTGTCTGATCTTGGGCTAGTTCCTCCCCTTCTCCGGATTTTGCTTTCTACAACAGCAAAATAGCCCTGACATTCTATATTCTAATTCTCCTTTTAGCTCTGACTTTCTGGATTGTACTTTCTAAGGACCCTTTCAAGCTGTGACATGCTTTGTTGAATCACTTGATATGCTGAGGGTTTTCACTGTTAAATCGCTCAAGGGTATGGAGTTAGAGGGAGAGATAAAAAATCTCAGACCTAGAGTAGAAAGAAAGGAACCCAAAGGGGGAGGCAGAAAGAAAGCTGAAACCCCCTGGAGTACTCAGCAGCCTTTACTCACGTTGAGTTCCTGATAGAGTGAAAAGGGAAGTGTCAGAATTAGTTGTATGGACTGTCAGACCAGGAGGGACCCAACTCCTTCTCCCCAGCAGCCCTTGTGGCCAGCCCCCTATGCAGTTAGCCTGTCCTTCACTCAGACTCCAGCTCCAAAGCCACTGGGCTGGGCTTGTACTTCCTCCTCTGCAGATGGAAGACACAACAAACAGCTATGAGTGTTGACCTCGGATAGAGTTTCTGAGACTCACATCCTCACACATTCGTGCCCCTGCTTTTCAACTCCTTCCCTTCCCATGCCCCATGCCCAACTTGATGTCCCTGAGGCCTTGGAAGACTGGACAGAGGCCTGAGATGGGAAAACCCCTCTCTTCTCAGCCCCTAGAATGAGGCTAGGCACATAATATCTGCTATACAAAGACTCAATTCAATGCACCACAGCTCAATTAAGTTCAGTAAGATTTTATTAAGTGGATACTATGTCATATACTGTGCTAGCTGCTGAAGATGAAAAGCCAAAAAAGATAGCTCTAGCCCTCATGGGGCTTATATTCTATATATTTAACCCATATTTAAGATTTAGACAACCAACTCTATGCTGCGTCATCATGGTCTGGTGGTGACTCCAAGTTGGCAAAGTCCGTGCCAGCAGAGGCCAAACTTTAGCTGATCCTGCCAAGACAGAAAGGCTTAAAGTATAGTCCCTGCAATGGATCTACTTTGTGTATATCTATTTGTATTGTCCCCAAATTCAGCACACAGTCTTGTGTTATAGTAAGCACTCCATAAATAGGAGCTGAATTGAGTTCATTTGAATTGGTGACCATCCTCATTAAATGCATTCCTATATTTAGATGTGGGACAGTGGGAAGGGAAGAACATTTAAGAAAATGTGATCCTTATCACACACATGCGCACACAAACCTCCACCACCCAACCTCTAGCAATGCCCAGAAACCATACAGAGCACAAGGTTTGAGAGTTAAAAAAAAAAAAAGTTATATGCTCTTGGGGAGATCTGCTCTTGGCATATTATAAGGACTGAAGTCTGGCTAGAATGTGTGAGGCGTCAGACAAAGGCCTGGGGAGTATGCAGCTGCTAAAGTAGTATACAGAACCCTAGAATCGGGTACAGGGAAACCCAGAAACTAGTTAGATCCTAAATGCAAGATTGCATAGGTGGTGACTGTTAGAGTCAAGATTTGAAGCCCTGAGCCAGAAGACCTTATTTGAAATCCAGGGTTCTTTTATACCCATTTTACAAAGGAAGAAATTAAGGCCCAGAGAAGAGAAGAGATTTGCATAAAATCACAGAACAGGTGAGCAGCAGAGCTGGGCCTGGAACCCAAATCTCCTGACGCCCAGTCAAATGCACTTTCATTTGTGTGATACTATTTCAGCAGATGCTGCCAAAGTGGGGGTGGGGGATTGACTGCAAATAAGATGCCCACATGCCAGCTCAGTATGGGCAGTGTACCCTCTTCTCCACCCCCACGGCTCATCCTAAGAACAGCAGCTCTTGCATTATTGATGAAGTGTTTTTACAAAATCAAAAGTAAGAGCGGGTGTTGTTTTTGGCCCCCAGCCCATATAGAATACACAACATGGTAGGTGATGAATTTGGGAGAAATTTTTATGAATCATTTGAGAGAAGTGGGGGGAAGAAGAAGCCTCACGAACATATGCCTTAGAGTAAATAGCAGGGTTCCCCTGGTTGCACCATCCACAGAAGCCTTGCAGACCTCATCAGTCTAACTTTTAACCCCTCAGCCTGACTTTGGACACCCCAAATCACTGGCCCCATGTATCTCTCTAGCCTCCTCCAGCACTGTTTTACATATAACTACAGAATGTCAAATCTGGAAGGAGCTTTCTAGATCATCTACCCAACCACACACATCCCCACCTCTAGTTTACAGATGGGGAGACTGAGACCCAGTGAGGCACAACCATAACTAGGAATTCTGACACCCTGGGAAAATTCAGTTGAGAGGGGTTACACAGAGGACATCTGTCCAGTTCGGTACAATAACACCAGGCAACCTTCAGGAATCAGTTGGAGAGGAGGGTAGCAAGTGGCAGATGTGGTGGTAGGGTAGGACCCATTTGGCAGAAGGTTAAAACCTGGGAGAGTGGTGGAACCTTTATGGCATCACAGTGCATGGATCCAGCAGAGGCCTGGGCCTGGGAATGGCAGTAAGACATAGAGGAAGCACTACCCCAATATTGGATTCCTGAGGAAAAGCTCCAATCACCCTGCCCTAATTAGGCTTCTGCGGTGTCCAATACCACCTCAGCAGATATTTCTAGGGTAGATTCCCAAAGGCTTCATCTCCTCCTACACTGTCTCCACAAGGCAAAAGGCAGGACATCACCACTTCTAATCACAGGCAAATCACCTTCCCTCTCTATTACTCAGTTTCTTTATCTGTAAGATGAGTGAGCTGGAGTAGATCATTTCTGAGGTCCATTCAAGATCTTAACTTTCTGTGTTTCACTCATCATAGTATCTCTAAGAGTCAAGGGCCATAACCCAAAGCACAGTGGATCCTGACCTGTGCTGTACCCCTTTCAGCATTAACTGGATTTCTTCTCTGGCTTTCAGTCCCAGCTCAATGCAAACAGTGTGGGGATAAGGTGTGTGGGAGCCAAGATTTAGTTTATGTATGGGTGTTTCTCTCTCTCCCTCTCTCTCTCTCTCTCTCTCTCTCTCTCTCTCTCTCTCTCTCTCTCTTTCTCTCTCTCTCCCCCCTCCCCTCTCCCTCCCTCCATTTCTCTGTCTGTCTCTCGTCTCTCAGTCTCTATCTCTCCTCTCTCCTATTTCTCTTTTTGTCTCTTCCCTTTCTTTCTGTCTATCCATTCCCCCTCCTCTCTCTCTCTCCCTCCCTCCCTCCCTCTCTCCCTCTTTATCTCTCTCTCTGTCTCCTCCCCTCTCCCTCCCTCCCTCTATTTCTCTGTCTGTCTGTCTCTCCTCTCTCTGTCTCTGTCTCTGTCTCTCTCTGTCTCGCTCTCTCTCCTCCCCTCTCCCTTCCTCCCTCTATTTCTGTCTGTCTCTCCTCTCTCCTATTTCTCTTTTTGTCTCTTTGTTTCACCTCCCTTTCTTTCTGTCTGTCCATCCCCCCCTCCTCTCTCTCTCTCTCTCTCTCTCTCTCTCTCTCTCTCTCC
>NW_020948529.1:0-5780 GCF_900497805.2 Vombatus ursinus | reverse complement strand
CTCTCTCTCTCTCTCTCTCTCTCTCTCTCTCTCTCCCTCCACACACACACACACTCAGAGCTCTCCCTTCCTGTGTTACCTGAAGAACAACGACCAGGTCTGTGACTCAATATCTCAGTCCCGGCCTCTCCTATAAATCCCCACACAAACACAGCAATAGCATCCCTTTCTCCCCATTCTATCCTTGATGCCTAGTCCCAGCAGGAGCATGACTACAGAGTCCCCTCCAGGGATTTGGGAGTGGGTCTTACTGGTAATGCCTGTGGCATCCTAGCAAGGACCTTGAGGGCTCTTCCTAATTAATCGGTGGTTATGTTTTTATAATTGCATGATTTTTTTCTTTAAATCTGAGCAACACAGTCACAGTGATATCCTTACAACAGCAAATCCAGGGAATCCTCTGGAGGAAGTAGAATCAAAGAGTGCAGTTTCTGGCCAGACTTGTTATAGGGTATCTGATTAAAGATATTTCATAGGATTTAGAGTTAAAAGGAACCTTATAAATTATTTAATCCAAGCCCTTTTGCAGATAAGGAAACTGAGGCCCAAAGAAATTAGGTGATTTGGTGAAGGTCAATAGCATAGCCAGAATTCAAACCCAGCTTCTCTAACTCCAAAATCTGGGCAGTTGATGCTACACCATGATTTGAATAAAACAGAATGCACCATCTTGAGGCAAAGATTCATAGCAGTCCTCGATGGAAGGGCAGCTTGTCTCTGGACAAGGGGAAGATTTCACCCAGTTTTCACTCAGAAGGTCCTTAGAGAACAGGGCACCTCTTCTATGCTTGGGATGGGATAATGATGCCTACAGGATAGTGGATGAGTGAATAGGGAGGCCACTTGCAGAGGTGTTCTATATCATTATCACACACTCCCCTTAGAACTTTCAAAGTATTTTCTATCCATTACGTGATTTGACTTTCACAACAAGCCCTACCAAAGGAGACAGGAATGGGATTATTCTCCCCATCTTATAGAAAAGGACATTGAGAGGCAACTAGGTGGCGCAGTGGATAGAGCACCGGCCCTGAAGTCAGGAGAACCTGAGTTCAAATCCGGCCTCAGACCAAACACTTGACACTTACTAGCTGTGTGACCTTGGGCAAGTCACTTAACCCCAACTGCCTAAGCAAAAAAAAATAAATAAATAATTAAAAAAATAAAATAAAGAAAAGGACATTGAAACCAACCAAGGAAGGGTATGGTTCCAGATCAACAGCAGGTCAGTCATAGAGATGGGAAAAGCCCCCAACTGTCCCTCTTGAGAGAGTGGCAATGGTCAATTTCCATGTTCTCATTTCTGGGTCCTTACTCTACCTTCTTCCTTAGGTTCCGTGGCCCTGATACTGCTTTTGACCTTCTTATGAGGGAGAAGCTGCTACTACACTCAGTCACTCTGAGATATTGGGTGCTGAATGTGTCCCCTCCAGGAGGTTTGCATTCTCAAAAGATGTCCTAAAAAGGACAGAATTTCCTCCCAAAGGAAGGGAGTCCTAATGATAGCTACCTGGAGATATATTGTAAATGCTAGCTAGCTATCATTCTAGTGGTAAAATTCCAGGCATCTGGACAGGTAGTGATGGGAGAGATGCTTTCGAGCAGAAGACCCTCCTGGTGACCTATCACCCCTTGTATGTGATTTAAGGTGTCTACAAAGTATCTGGGTTCTTGGGAAATGCAAAGGGTGGGAAGCTAGTGTTAGATTACATTACTATTTTGGCAGTGGGAACAAAGCACTGTCAAATTGTTCAGCATCAGAAACCAATATGATCTTATTAGTGGAAATGACACTAAAGAAGATAGATAACCATCTGCCTTGCCATACCCCCACCAAGAACCACTAGGACTTTCCATCTGCCCTGCAGATGAAACCTCCTATATGTGTTATCTCTCCCTATTAGAACATGAGCTCTTTATATTCCCAGTGCTTAGTACTGTACTCTGCACATAGTAAATGCTTAATAATTTGCTTTTTCACTTATTTATTCATTCATAGATTCAGGGGGATCATGGGTGGTAGTTAGAGCACTGGGCCTGGAGTCAGGAAGACCTAAATTCTAATTCAGCCTCAGATACTTACTAGCTATATGACCCTGGTTAAATCACTTAACATATTTTTGCCTCAGTTTCCTCAACTGTAAAATGGGAATAATAACAGCACCTACCTCCTGGGGCTGTTTTGAAGATCAAATGAGATAATATTCATAAAGTACTTAGCACAGTACCTGGCACATAGTACGACCTTAAAAAATGCTTGTTTTCTTCACATCTACCTATGTTTTTAAATAATCCTCTTTCCCTTTACAGATCAAGACAAATCAAAGAGCATTTATTAAGCACTTATTATGTACCAAACACTGTGTTAAGCTCTGGAGATACAGAGAAAGGCAAAAAACAGTCCCTGATCTCAAGGAGATCCCAGTCTAATGGGGGAGACAACATGCAAACAATTATGGACAGACCAGCAGGCTATTAGCTGTGTGTTCCTGGATAAGGCATTTCATCTCCCAAAGCCTCAGTTTCTTCTTCTCTAAAATGGGCATTTTAATACTTCCATGATATAAATGTGAGTTCTTATCCTGCTGGGGATGATCATGGTCATGATCATGAATGACCTAGTAGATCAGACTGGAACAGGAGCAAAATAGACTTGGTGATGGGGTGCTTGATATTGGTCTTTGTGTCCCAGGATCCTTCTATCTTGCCTGTGTGGCATAGCACACTGCCTGAAGGGGACAATGAAGTGGCCCCAGCTTGGGCAATTCAAAGGGAAGGAGCCAGTCTGGCCATTCTATCAGTCAGACCCATTTCTTCCAGCAATCTCCCAGCCCTATATAGTCAGGAATAGTCCTGCTCTCAGCTACTGTCACTGTGTGCCACCTGATAAAGCTTCCCTTATCCATCACTAGCCAAGTTCATTACTTCTCCTAATGAGCACTGACTTTGGGGGTTTATCTGCATGGGCCACTTGAGAGCCTGCTTAACCAAAATACCTGCTGAATGTCATTTGCTGCCTGGGTCATGAATCATTGGAGCTCCATCTGCAGAGCTCAGTGCATTCCTCAGACAAGGATGTCTGGGCTCTCAAAATACACCTGGAGGGTAAGAGGGCAGAGTCTCAAAACAACCGCCATATCAAAAATGTAGCTCAAGTTGTCACTGAAAGGTCTTTTCATTACAAACTCAGCCCTTTCCAGAAGGGCTGCTTTCCCAGTCATGTGGGAATGGTACCAAGCATTGCCATGAGACCCAGATATTTAGGGGAGTGACTCTCAGACAAGAACCATTTCCCCTGGCTACTTCCCGTCCAGTTAGAACACTGGAGAAGAGACATAGAGCATCAAATGAGACAGACAGAGGAGTTTAGATATGTCAGGAAATTTTCTCCAGCAATCTCAAAAGCTGTATCTGTGTTACCCTTCCACACCCCAAAAGCTCATCTGGATCATACTTTATCTCTCTGAAAATCTAAACTACCTTAAGGTACCAAAGTCAGCCAGACTTATTCAATCACCCCATATCAGCAACCCTCATTTCCTCCTTAACTATTCCCATAACATGAACCTACCTAAGTGCAATATGCATCTGCTGTGGGTTCACTGCTATCCAGGGCCCCGGTGCTGAATCAGCCAGTTCCTCAAAGCTTTCCCCTAACCACAGATGATGGTGCTGACCACCTCTTTAATATTGCTAATGATCACGTGTACTGGTTAAGAAATCCTGATCTAGAGAAGCCTCCCTATAAGCAAAGTTTCAGTACAAAGGGTGGCTTCTTAGGGAACCCACCAAACTTCCCTTCTAACAACTCTGGGTTCAAAAGAACCTTCCAAATATCTCATATGTAAAAATGTTTTTATGCAAGTTGATTTCAGTTTAGTCTGTGGTCAGTTAAGGGATAGAGATGGAAAAAGAAGGGAAAGGGAGAAAGGAAGAAGGGAAGAGAGGAAGAAAGTCAGAGGGAAAAGACAGCTAAACAGGAAGACAAAGACACAAAGTGAAAGACAAACCAGAACCCAGAGACACAGAGGCAGAAGCCAGGAGAGGCAAAATAGAAATTCAAATGGAGAAAAAGAAAAGAAGAGATTTTGAATGAGCAGCATCTCCATTGTGAAGTGCATTCAAATATTATCACCAAAGACAGTAGAATCTGTCCTGTGTCCCTCACTATCATGAGTGTAACTGTATCTAATGATATCTCATAAATTCCATGCTTTATAATTTAAAAACCAATTTTACATTCATGATCTCACTTGATCCTCAAAACATACCTGTGAGCAAGACAGGGCTAAGTAGTATGGTGTAGTAGATAGAAAGTTAGCCTCAAAGCTAGGAGGACCTGGGTTCAAGTCCTGACTCTGACGCATACTGGCTGTGTGGCCCTGATCAAGTCACTTATCCTCAGTGTTCTAGGAAACTCTCTAAGAATACAAGTTGAAGAAAAGGTGCCAACATGGTCGAGAGAATGTATTCTGCTGAGAGTTCTTTATACCAATGACATCACAGGTTCAGTCTCTATCCCTATTTAAGGTTTGCAAAGCACTTTACAGATGTCTCATTTGATCTTCAGAACAACCCTAGGAGATAGGTACTATTATTCTCCCCATTTTATAGATGAGGAAACTGAAGCAGGCAGAGATTAAGCTCCTTGCCCAGGTCTCACAGCTAATAAATGTCTGAGGCCAGATTTGAACTCAGGTCTTCCTGATTCCAGGTCCAGCATTCTATCCACTATGCCACCTAGCTGCCTATTTAGAGATAAGACAAAGTATCAGAATTTCAGTGAATTACCCAGGGTCACACAAGGAGTTAGTTGCAGAATCACAACTGTAACCCAGTCATCCTAAGATACCAGCCCAGGGCTCCTTCTGTTATTCCATACAAGGGGAGCCTAGGTTTCCATGTGTGTAGGCTCAGCAAATGTGAGGAATGTGTGACAATCTCTGTGATTCAACTAGAATTGTCTCTGCTCAGTATTATTAGAGTGCATCTGTGTCCCAGAGGTAACCTTACACGGGGATGTCAGGCATCCAATTAACCTAAGAGAAACCTTGGATAAAATTCTTCTTCCTAAGCTATCAACCCAGTTCTGCCCTTGCCCTACTAAGGGGTGTGAGGTCACCAAGGGACACCCAGGGCACAGAGCTAAGGACTTAGAGATGTTCTCTTTGGACAGGGTCCTCAGGGAGAATAAGAAGTTGGACTCCACACCATATTAAACATTGATTGATTAGCTGTTGTGTGATTGAAAATATAGGCTGAGATTTTAGGTGATAAATAGCAATTGAGTCATGTTCTACATAATCAATGGTGTTTAATTAGCTTACAAGGAAAGTATACCTTATTTATTCCTCAATTGCCATGGTTACCCAGATAATTGAAAGGGGGAGGTTTATTTCCTAGTCTGTGCTGCAGAGGGCCTAGGCTAGTGCAGAACTGCACATCTATCCACAGCTCCCAGGGTATCCTTTATCTGATAGTTCATTTAAAAAAACTGGCTCCTAGTCATACTTCCAGACCATGGGCAAGTCATTTCTCTTTTTAGAGCTTCATGTTCTTCCTAATTTTTCTGCCTTTGTAACCCCAGCACCTAGAACAGTGCCTGGCACATGAGGAATGCTTAATAAATGCTTGCTGATTGATTGATTGTGTGATCTATAAAATGAAGGAGTTATATTACTTGGTATCTGCATTCCCTCCCAGTCTTGATTAATTTATCAATCAGCCAACAATCATTTATTAAACATCCATTATGTGTCAAACACTGTGCTAGGCATTAG
>NW_020948528.1:5881-18681 GCF_900497805.2 Vombatus ursinus | reverse complement strand
AAAGAAAGAAAGAAAGAAAGAAAGAAAGAAAGAAAGAAAGAAAGAAAGAAAGAGCATGCTTCAGTCTGTATTCAGTAAACATCAGTTCTTTCTCTGGAGGCAGATAGCATACTTCATAGGGGGTCCTTTGGGACTGTCTTAGATCATTGTATTGCTGAAAATAGCTGTCATTCATAGTTCTTCATCATACAATATTGCCATTACTATATACAATGTTCTACTGGTTCTGCTTACTTCACTTTGCATCAGTTCATGTAAGTCTTTCCAGGTTTTTCTGGAATTACCTTGCTCATCATTTCTTATAGCACAGTAATGTTCCATCACAATCATATGTTCAGCCATTCTCCAATTGATTATTTTGGTGTTAATTAATAAGTATTTAATCTTATTAGGTTTCTCTTTTTTGTTTTGTGGATTCAGCTATTACTGTTCTACATCTGGTGATAATTCTCTGTCAGGGTGGGGGGAGTTGAAAGTTAATGGCAATTGGAAAAAGTGTCTAGTCAACCATCCTTTTGTTCCCATGACCCAAGAGTCTACAAGGCATTATTAATAACTTATAAGTGAAAACTTGTGAAATAGGTTATTCCTAGGCTAACACAACCCACAGAACAATCATTTTGATTCATGCATAGACATAATGCAGGCCTCTCTCTGTGCCTACCACTTGCTGCTGTGCCAAGAGCAGATGGCCTTCTTCAGTTAAAAAAGCATAGTTTCCCCTTCTTCAGAGTAGGCCCTTCAGTCTAAAAGTATGGACTTTCGTTCTAACCTGGTTTATGTCACCCCCTTCCAATCTTGGGGCATTGAAAGATTCACAGAATATTGGTGCATGAAAGGGTTTCAGGGACCAGTTTTACTGGAGAGACGTTTGTGGTATAGTAGATTGCACACTAGATTTAAAATTAGGAAACCTTTATGAAGCACCTACTGTGTGCCAGACTCTATGCTAAACTCTGGGGATACAAAGAAATGCAAAAGATGGTCTTTGCTTTCAAAGAGCTCTGTGATTATGTGGGAGACATGAGTTTGAATATAATACGTACCAGAATGATCATGGTCAAATCACTTAACCTGTCTGGCTCTGAGTTTCTTCCTCTATAAATGAGGGTATTAGATTGTGATCTCTAAAGTCCCTTCCTGGTCTAAATCTCAGTCTAGTCCAGCTCCCTGTCCTTTCAAATACAAAGATAATTTTTCATTTTGTGAAATGTAGGAAATTATGTATAGAAACACAGAAACTGAAACCCAGAGTAGGGAAATGAATTTGCTTAAAGTCATGAAGTAAGTGATCTCAAGGATGGGACTAGAATTCAGGTCTTCTGATTCTTGAGCCACATTGGACTAGATGATTCCTATGAAACTTTATAACTCTAATTCCTATGATCTTGTAATATAGAAAAAATATCCTTCAGTTGTTGTTGTCCTGAGCCTGTGATTTTGTCCTCCCAAAGAACTCCCTGGTGAGGAAACTCCCTCAGTCACTGAAAAGCAGCAACTTCTCTGCAAATAAGAGTTGCCTGGAGGCCCTAAGGGGTGCCCTCACAGCTATCATATGTCAGAAGTGTGTCTTAAATCTAGTACTTCTTGACACCAAAACCAGCTCCCCTTCCATTCCCCATAAGGTCTTACCAAGACTTTTCTTACCCAGACTTCTCAGAGCCACCTCATTTTTTACAGATAAAGTTCACAATCCTTAGGATATCATCCAAGGTTTTCCATAACTGGCATCTCACTATCTTTATAGTTTTATCTCTCACTGTTCTCCCTAATATCCTCCATACTCCAACCAAACTGAACTGTTCTCTATCTTTGTTCCATCTAAATTTACTCCGAATATTCCCTCTGAAGTAGAACGCTATCTCCTATTAATGCCTCACTGTTCTTCAAGGTCCAGTTCAGATAGTCTCCATTCAGTTACCCCATCTGTGAAACGTAATTTTCCTTGAACAACCCTGTACTAGAAGAGATTAATCTCTCCCATGCCTTCGTGGATATTTGTACCTCTCTTATAGCACTTATAACATTCTGGTTTTGTTCATCTGTTGTTTTCACTCATGTCCAACTCTCCATGACCCCATTTGGGGTTTTCTTGGCAAAGATAATGGAGTGGTTTGCCATTTCCTTCTCCAGGTCATTTTACAGATGAGGAAACTGAAGCAAACAGGGTTAAGTGACTTGCCCAGGGTCACACAGCAAGTAAGTGTCTAAGGCCAGATTTGAACTCATGAAGATGAGTCTTCCTAATTCCAAGCCCATTGCTCTATTCACTAAACCACTTGGCTGCCCATATAACTTTCAACTCTATGTTATAGTTATTAATATCCTTGTTTTATCTCCCTTTATTTTATTTCATCTACAAGGCTATCTGGACTATAAGCTTCCTAAAGGAGGAACCAATCTTAATTATCTTTGGCTCCTCCAACATGGACTGGCTAGTAGGGAAGATAAGCCCTTCATTGGTTCGTTTATTCAGCAAACAGATAAGTACTCTGTGCAGAATGCTATGCTTTCCAAGATGGGAAGAAATATATAATAAATTAGACAAGCACTCCTGACCTCAAGAAACTCAAAGTCAAGTGAGAGAGATAAGAATGATCACATGTAAATATAATACATCGTGAATGTATGATGTATGTTTGAATGAATGAATCTGGAATGTTTTCCTCTCCTTTCAAACCTCAATTGAGTTCAATTTAATAAGCATTTATTAAGTGCCTTCTGTCTGCCAGGCATTTTGCTAGGTGCTAGAGATACAAGGATAAACAAAAGGAGTTTATGTTTTACTGGGGGGAAAACAACATATACACAGCTAAATGCAAAATATACATGAAAGAATGCAAAGTAATGGAGAGGGAGAGGGGAGTCAAGGAGGAGGAACCGCTTCCTCCTCTTATCTCAAGAACCTAATTTTTTTTAGGTCACTTTTTTGAAGCGGCCTTCCCAGGTCAATCTCACCCTGTTTCATGGGGCTAACAGATAGCGTTGTATCCTTCTTTGGGATTAAAGCAAAAGGTTTCCATAGAAGGACAAATGATGTCTCCCCTGCAAGAAGGGAGATAAGGTTTTCCAGACACACCTGTTGCTAAGAAATTCATTCTATCCTTTGAAAAAAAAAATAAGAAACCAGGAACCTGACTCCTTTGACAATGTTTGTGGGGGCCCTGGCTACAAGTGAAGGAATCCAGGATGTAGAATGCTAAGAATATAAACTTTCTTCCATCATTCCTCATCGAAGGAAAGGGCCAGACATCTTTAACATCAACAGCCAGAGCTAGGCTGAGCTATCCTGGGAGAACATGAATGTAACCACCGCCCAAGCTGTGAGGCCCACAAAGAGTCAGATATCTCAAGAAGGCCCTGTGCAGAGCTTGGAATTGAGATATAAGCCTGTACCCTTGGGTCCAGGATTTGATATCTTGGGTGCTCATGACCCAGACTGTGACGGTCTCAGACTGTAAGTGTTAATTCATCCAAACAAATATTCCTTAAGTTCCTACAATATACAAGGCACCATTCTTAGGTGCAAGACACAGGCCTTGACCTAAAGTACCTCACAGTCTAGTAGGAGTGTGAGACACATACTTGAATAACTATAATGCATTTTAGAATGTAATATCCAGATGTGTTTGGAGAGGCAAACAAAAAGGAATTAGAAATCTAAGTAAGGACATGTCGCTTCCAAATGGGGTGGGGGTAGGGGGTGAAGGTGAGTAAAGACAGGCTTCATGGACCTAGCACCTGATCTGGGTCCTGAGGAAGGGAAGGATTTTTCAACAGGCAGAGATGGGTCAGGGGAACCCACACCTGGCCTGCTCAAGGGTGAGGTGAAAAGAAGGAATGGGAATTAGTCATTTTGGTTGAAATGCATAAAAAGGAGGTACTATTTAAAAAAGTTCAGTAGGAGATGGATTATAGAAGGCCTTTAGTCACAAGCTCCTTTATCTTGTTGACAATAGAAAGCTATTGAAAGTTTCTAACCCAAGGGATGAGCAAATCAGATGGTGGTGAATTAGAAAGCTTAATTTGACAGCCTGCACACAGGATTGAATGGGGAGAGACTGGAGGCCTGGAGACCAGAAAGCAGATTCTGACAACAATCCTAGCTAGATGTGATCAGAGTCCGAGCTGGGCTGGCAGCAGTGGGAGTGGAAACAAAGTCTCAATCAGCCAGAATTGCTGGGGAAAGCTTTCTAGAAAAGGGAGAGTTTGATTTGGATCTTGAAGGATAATGAAAATCTAGGTAGGTTGGGGAAGGGAAAAGGGAAAGTATTCCTAATGCGGGAGCATTAAGACGAAAAATCCAGAATCAGGAATAGTAAGTAGCTCATTCCTGCCTAGCAAGGGGTTTGGCCTATCTAGAGCAGTGGGGATGGGTGTAGGGAGGATGGGAGATGTGATTGTAAAGTGAGCAGATAACTCAGAGGCAGTTGTGATTAAGAAATCTGTGTGCTTCCTATCAAAACCTGGTTGTTGTTCTTTTCATCCTAAACATCCTTATCCTGGCTGACAGAAAGCACAAGGGCTGAATAAACTGCATTCTACTCCCACCCTTTTTCTGCTACAGACACCTGATACAACCTCAATGAGATTCAATTTCCTCATCAGTGAAAATTCCTACTTAGATACTCCCTTCTCTGTGATCTTAGGGAATCAGGACAGTGTGCTGTGGTGTAGAAAGCACAGGTTTTGACATCAGATGACCCAGGTTCAAATCTTGGCTCTACCACTTACTGTTTGTGACCCTAGGCAAAGCAGTTCTTCTCTGAACCTCAGTTTCCTCCTCTGTAAAATTAGAGGATAGACACAAACTCTCAAACCTTTCTAAGAACCTATGAAAGCAAAATGGATCAGGGGATATGTCTCCTGCTCTCGCCTATGACAGCACAGATAAAGTTGGGCACTGGAGTGTGGGAATTGGGTAGAGAGGGAGATGAATTTCAGCAACAAACTACTGACTTGGAGTGAAATAATAGAAGACCAAAGGGGAACCTGGTGATCAACAAAGTAAGGGCATTGATAGAGGCTCTGTTCATCCAAAAGATCTTTGCAGCATTTAGCATAGTGTCTGGCATATAGTAAGTGCTTAATAAGCGCTTGTTGACTGGCTGCTGTCAACAGCGCAAACTGGTTTCAATCCTTGCCAATTTCTTCATTTTTGTCACTGCTTTAAGTGAGCAGTTTATTAGTGCTCTAGGGAGAGCTGATGTATCCACTTGAACCCAATCTCAAGAGATTCCATCGATCAACAGCCATGTGAATAACCAGGTGAAATGATCTCACACTGGGAGTCAAGAGATCTGGGTTCTGGTCCTGGTACCACCATATCATCCGGCTTTGTGACTTCTGTTTTCTGAGCTTCAGAGATGGCAGAGTATGGATTATGATCCCCATTTAACAGAGGAAGAAATTGAGGGATAGAGATGGAGGTGACTTTCCCATGGTCAATCGGAGAGTTATTGGCAAACTGATCAAAAACCAGGTCTCTTGACTCCAATCTGGGATTCCTTAAGCCAAGTCCCTGGGCTGCTAAGGACTGTGTTGAAATTCTAATGGGATTTTTACTGCCTGCCTCCTTCCTTTCTTTCTCTCTGTTGTAATCCTTACTAGGTACCTTAATTAGAACCAGGAGTAAGAGCCAATATGATGTAGTGGGTATGAGTCAGAAGAATATGGGTTCCAGTTCTACTTCAGGTACTTACTGTCTGTGTGACCTTGGACAAGTCAATTAACCTCTCTGGGCCTCAATTTCTTACATCTGTAAAATGATACAGTTGGACTAGGTGGTTTCTCAAGTCCCTCCCAGCTCTGTATCAGTGATCCTATGGAACGACCCCATTTGGAAGGGATAGAAAGAAGTTGCCAATCAGTCCCTACCATAATAGATTTTGCTGATTAACCCTTTGAATAGGGGACAATAGAAGCTTTCATACAATATTCTCAATATAGCCCTGAAGGTTATAATTTCTTCCAGAAGGCAACAGGATTTGACATCAGATGGCCCAGGTTCAAATCCTGGTTCTACCACTTACTATTGTGACCTTAGGCAAGTCACTTCTTCTCTGACCCTCAGTTTCAGTAGATAGAACACCCAGCCTGCAGTCAGGAAGACCTGTCTTCCTGAGTTCAAATCTGACCTCAGACCCTTTCTTTCTGTGACCCTAGGCAAGTCACTTTACTCTGTTTGCCTCAGTTTCCTTATATGTAAAATGAACTGGAGAAGGAAATGGTAAACTACTCCAGTACCTTTGCCAAGAAAAACCTAAATAGGTCACAAAGAGTTGGAAATGATTCAACAATAACAACATTGAGCCAAATAAACCACAATGTGGTAGAGAGATTCAACAATGGAATGTAGGTAGGTAGTGAGTTCTCCATCACTGGAAGACTACAAACAAAGGCTGGATGACTATTTGTCCAGGGTACTATGGAAAGGATTCATACTTTCTGATAGGAATTGGTCAGGGTGATGACAAAAGCCCCATTCAGCTCTGAAATTCAGTGATTCTAGAAGTTAGGCAACCTGACTTCAGGTTCTTCCTCTGCCACTAACTCAAGGTGTGTCCTTGTATAAGTCACTTCCTTTTTCTGGACCTCATATTCCTTCTCTAAGGAAGCTATGCTACAGGCTCTCACAGTCACATCTAGTTTGGGTAGTCTATGTTTTTATGAATCTCCAAGTGGCAGAATATGATAGAATGGAGTCAGGAAAAGCTTGCCTTGAAAATTAGGCACCAGCTGCCTAACCTCTAAAAGATTGGTAATCCCCCCCCTTGATGTAGGGAGAGGAGTGGGAATAGCTAGATAGGAGCCTATCCCACTCATTTCTTCCCAAGGTTTGCCTTGTCCTCATTGGACTGGGAAGTCAAGGTGACTAAGAATAATGGAAACAGACCTATCAGGGTGGGGAGAACTCAGAGGTCATCTCTAACCCATCATCTAACCCATACCTAGAGCATAACTCCCTTTCATAGCATCTTTATAAGTGGTCAGCTAGCTACTAATTAATAATTTCTAGGGATGGGGAATTCCCATCCTAAAGCAACCTATTCTGTCTTTGAATAGCTCTTATTATTAGGCATTTCTTCATTATATTGAGCCTAAATCTGACTCTGGAAATTTACCTCCTTGGTCCTACTCTAGTTTTCTCCTCCTAGATCAAGTGCAATCTCACCTCCATTTCATATGATGACCCCCTCAGATATTTTAGGACAGTGATGATGCATGGCCTCCTGTTCTATCTTCTTCAGCATCTTTTCTCTTCTCTAAGCATCCCTAATTCCTTCCAACTAGTCTTCTTATTCTGCTCCATTTTATTTGTTTTGTCCTGTTTCATTCCCTAGGTATATTCACTATTACGTGCCCATCCCTTCAGGGGGCACAATGGTGGACACAAAGAAGTCTGAGATGAAATTCCCTGCACCGAAGAAGCTCTCAGTGTGTCTCCCATGGGAGATAACATGCATTCTCACAAGCCAGACACTTAAAGATCAATGTCAGGGAGTCTGTGCTAAGGGTTGTTTATAAAGGAGATTCTGGCTAAGTGAGAGGTGACCTCTGAGATCACTTCCAGCTCTGAGATTCCAAAATTCTATGAAGATCAAACTTTCCACATTTTCAAGACTGGCTCTAGCTCAGGACAGAAAGAGTGCTTGGAGATAGAATAATGGATTTGGAATTAGTTGACATAAGTATTGCCACTTACTACCTGCGTGGGCAAGTCACTTAACCTCAGGGACTCAGTTTCTTGATCTTTAAAATGAAGGGATTGGACAAGATAACTTCGGATATCCTTTCCAGCTATAAACCTATGATTCCGCGAGCTTGTGAGTCAAAGATGAGCTCTAGAGTTTGAGCTTAGGTAACTGGGAGATGGTGATACCATCAACCAAAATAAATCCAGGGGAAGGGGAAGATTTGGATGGGAAGATAAGTTCCATTTTGGACATGCTGCATGGAGTGAATGATCTTTTAAAAAATATTTTTCCAATAATATGTAAAAACCATTTTTAACACTTTTTAAAAAAATGTTGAGTTCCAAACTCTTTCCCTCCCTCCTCTCCCCAGTCATTGCGAAGACAAATAATTTGGCATAGGCTATACATGTGCAGTCATGCGAAGTATATTTCCATATTAGTCATATTGTGAAAGAAAACATGAACCCAAAAAAATAAAGTTAAAAAAAAAGTATACTTCAATCTGCATTCAGACTCCATCCATTCTTTCTCTGGAGGTAGGTAGCATTTTTTATCATACGAATTGTCTTAGGTCATTGTATTGCTGAGAATAGCTGTCATTCACAGTTGATCATTATACTATATTGTCATTACTATGTACATTGTCCTCCTAGTTCTGCTTACTTCACTTTGCATCAGTTCATCTAAGCTTTTCCAGATTTTTCTGAAAGCATCCTACTTGTTATATCTTATAGCACAACAGTATTTTCCATAGAGTGAATGATCTTTATGAAGGCAGATAAGATTAAGTATTCACGTGTTCATCACCTCCATGATATTAACCAGGAAGTATTAGGAGATCTGAGGCTTTCACTTATTAATTTCTTGAGTATATACAATTATGGACCAGAGTATGTGAACTTGTTTTTGTGCCTTCTCTCGTGGTCATTTCAGTGTTGTTAACCAAGAAAGCACCCTGGAGGAGGGGAGATTCTATAGTAGTTTGTCAATGTTACAGTGAGGGCCTCAGATTTCAAATGTGGTTGGAATGAGCACTCAAACTAAAAAAGTATTAATTATATTTTTATTAAAAATTTAAAAGGATATAGGAACATTAGCAATTAGTGAAAATTAGGGTAGGCTGACTGCTAAATGGGAATCTTCAGCCTCTCTCATTCCTCACAGAGAAATGTCCTCAATCTCAGGAGAAGTATCATCCTTCAAAAGGATGAATTCTTGCCAAGTCAGAAGAGTGATGACCCCCTCCCAGGGATGGCTTTTATCCACAAACTTCAGGATGCCAAGGCAGTCCAAGAGTCAAAACAGGGTCTATGTGACTTGTGGCAACTTGAGACTACGTGTGTCTGGATTCTTTCCCCTTCCTTATTTTATAGTTTTGTTTTTCACATAATTTTCCACTATGCTATTGCCCTAAGGGTACTTCTTAATCCTAATTCTAGTAAACAACCATGACTTAGTCGGGGTCACAGAAGGGCCTGGCCAAAGCCCACTCCATTTGATGTGACAGCTTTGCCATTCGGAGGTTGTGAGCCCATTTATGGTAGCCTGCTGACCAAGAGGAGGCAGCATGATATCATGGAAAGATGTTCAGCCAGGGAGTCAGGCCTGATTCTATCACCTACTCACTGTCTGATCTTGGGCTAGTTCCTCCCCTTCTCCGGATTTTGCTTTCTACAACAGCAAAATAGCCCTGACATTCTATATTCTAATTCTCCTTTTAGCTCTGACTTTCTGGATTGTACTTTCTAAGGACCCTTTCAAGCTGTGACATGCTTTGTTGAATCACTTGATATGCTGAGGGTTTTCACTGTTAAATCGCTCAAGGGTATGGAGTTAGAGGGAGAGATAAAAAATCTCAGACCTAGAGTAGAAAGAAAGGAACCCAAAGGGGGAGGCAGAAAGAAAGCTGAAACCCCCTGGAGTACTCAGCAGCCTTTACTCACGTTGAGTTCCTGATAGAGTGAAAAGGGAAGTGTCAGAATTAGTTGTATGGACTGTCAGACCAGGAGGGACCCAACTCCTTCTCCCCAGCAGCCCTTGTGGCCAGCCCCCTATGCAGTTAGCCTGTCCTTCACTCAGACTCCAGCTCCAAAGCCACTGGGCTGGGCTTGTACTTCCTCCTCTGCAGATGGAAGACACAACAAACAGCTATGAGTGTTGACCTCGGATAGAGTTTCTGAGACTCACATCCTCACACATTCGTGCCCCTGCTTTTCAACTCCTTCCCTTCCCATGCCCCATGCCCAACTTGATGTCCCTGAGGCCTTGGAAGACTGGACAGAGGCCTGAGATGGGAAAACCCCTCTCTTCTCAGCCCCTAGAATGAGGCTAGGCACATAATATCTGCTATACAAAGACTCAATTCAATGCACCACAGCTCAATTAAGTTCAGTAAGATTTTATTAAGTGGATACTATGTCATATACTGTGCTAGCTGCTGAAGATGAAAAGCCAAAAAAGATAGCTCTAGCCCTCATGGGGCTTATATTCTATATATTTAACCCATATTTAAGATTTAGACAACCAACTCTATGCTGCGTCATCATGGTCTGGTGGTGACTCCAAGTTGGCAAAGTCCGTGCCAGCAGAGGCCAAACTTTAGCTGATCCTGCCAAGACAGAAAGGCTTAAAGTATAGTCCCTGCAATGGATCTACTTTGTGTATATCTATTTGTATTGTCCCCAAATTCAGCACACAGTCTTGTGTTATAGTAAGCACTCCATAAATAGGAGCTGAATTGAGTTCATTTGAATTGGTGACCATCCTCATTAAATGCATTCCTATATTTAGATGTGGGACAGTGGGAAGGGAAGAACATTTAAGAAAATGTGATCCTTATCACACACATGCGCACACAAACCTCCACCACCCAACCTCTAGCAATGCCCAGAAACCATACAGAGCACAAGGTTTGAGAGTTAAAAAAAAAAAAAAGTTATATGCTCTTGGGGAGATCTGCTCTTGGCATATTATAAGGACTGAAGTCTGGCTAGAATGTGTGAGGCGTCAGACAAAGGCCTGGGGAGTATGCAGCTGCTAAAGTAGTATACAGAACCCTAGAATCGGGTACAGGGAAACCCAGAAACTAGTTAGATCCTAAATGCAAGATTGCATAGGTGGTGACTGTTAGAGTCAAGATTTGAAGCCCTGAGCCAGAAGACCTTATTTGAAATCCAGGGTTCTTTTATACCCATTTTACAAAGGAAGAAATTAAGGCCCAGAGAAGAGAAGAGATTTGCATAAAATCACAGAACAGGTGAGCAGCAGAGCTGGGCCTGGAACCCAAATCTCCTGACGCCCAGTCAAATGCACTTTCATTTGTGTGATACTATTTCAGCAGATGCTGCCAAAGTGGGGGTGGGGGATTGACTGCAAATAAGATGCCCACATGCCAGCTCAGTATGGGCAGTGTACCCTCTTCTCCACCCCCACGGCTCATCCTAAGAACAGCAGCTCTTGCATTATTGATGAAGTGTTTTTACAAAATCAAAAGTAAGAGCGGGTGTTGTTTTTGGCCCCCAGCCCATATAGAATACACAACATGGTAGGTGATGAATTTGGGAGAAATTTTTATGAATCATTTGAGAGAAGTGGGGGGGAAGAAGAAGCCTCACGAACATATGCCTTAGAGTAAATAGCAGGGTTCCCCTGGTTGCACCATCCACAGAAGCCTTGCAGACCTCATCAGTCTAACTTTTAACCCCTCAGCCTGACTTTGGACACCCCAAATCACTGGCCCCATGTATCTCTCTAGCCTCCTCCAGCACTGTTTTACATATAACTACAGAATGTCAAATCTGGAAGGAGCTTTCTAGATCATCTACCCAACCACACACATCCCCACCTCTAGTTTACAGATGGGGAGACTGAGACCCAGTGAGGCACAACCATAACTAGGAATTCTGACACCCTGGGAAAATTCAGTTGAGAGGGGTTACACAGAGGACATCTGTCCAGTTCGGTACAATAACACCAGGCAACCTTCAGGAATCAGTTGGAGAGGAGGGTAGCAAGTGGCAGATGTGGTGGTAGGGTAGGACCCATTTGGCAGAAGGTTAAAACCTGGGAGAGTGGTGGAACCTTTATGGCATCACAGTGCATGGATCCAGCAGAGGCCTGGGCCTGGGAATGGCAGTAAGACATAGAGGAAGCACTACCCCAATATTGGATTCCTGAGGAAAAGCTCCAATCACCCTGCCCTAATTAGGCTTCTGCGGTGTCCAATACCACCTCAGCAGATATTTCTAGGGTAGATTCCCAAAGGCTTCATCTCCTCCTACACTGTCTCCACAAGGCAAAAGGCAGGACATCACCACTTCTAATCACAGGCAAATCACCTTCCCTCTCTATTACTCAGTTTCTTTATCTGTAAGATGAGTGAGCTGGAGTAGATCATTTCTGAGGTCCATTCAAGATCTTAACTTTCTGTGTTTCACTCATCATAGTATCTCTAAGAGTCAAGGGCCATAACCCAAAGCACAGTGGATCCTGACCTGTGCTGTACCCCTTTCAGCATTAACTGGATTTCTTCTCTGGCTTTCAGTCCCAGCTCAATGCAAACAGTGTGGGGATAAGGTGTGTGGGAGCCAAGATTTAGTTTATGTATGGGTGTTTCTCTCTCTCCCTCTCTCTCTCTCTCTCTCTCTCTCTCTCTCTCTCTCTCTCTCTCTCTTTCTCTCTCTCTCCCCCCTCCCCTCTCCCTCCCTCCATTTCTCTGTCTGTCTCTCGTCTCTCAGTCTCTATCTCTCCTCTCTCCTATTTCTCTTTTTGTCTCTTCCCTTTCTTTCTGTCTATCCATTCCCCCTCCTCTCTCTCTCTCCCTCCCTCCCTCCCTCTCTCCCTCTTTATCTCTCTCTCTGTCTCCTCCCCTCTCCCTCCCTCCCTCTATTTCTCTGTCTGTCTGTCTCTCCTCTCTCTGTCTCTGTCTCTGTCTCTCTCTGTCTCGCTCTCTCTCCTCCCCTCTCCCTTCCTCCCTCTATTTCTGTCTGTCTCTCCTCTCTCCTATTTCTCTTTTTGTCTCTTTGTTTCACCTCCCTTTCTTTCTGTCTGTCCATCCCCCCCTCCTCTCTCTCTCTCTCTCTCTCTCTCTCTCTCTCTCTCTCC
>NW_020948528.1:0-5781 GCF_900497805.2 Vombatus ursinus | reverse complement strand
CTCTCTCTCTCTCTCTCTCTCTCTCTCTCTCTCTCCCTCCACACACACACACACTCAGAGCTCTCCCTTCCTGTGTTACCTGAAGAACAACGACCAGGTCTGTGACTCAATATCTCAGTCCCGGCCTCTCCTATAAATCCCCACACAAACACAGCAATAGCATCCCTTTCTCCCCATTCTATCCTTGATGCCTAGTCCCAGCAGGAGCATGACTACAGAGTCCCCTCCAGGGATTTGGGAGTGGGTCTTACTGGTAATGCCTGTGGCATCCTAGCAAGGACCTTGAGGGCTCTTCCTAATTAATCGGTGGTTATGTTTTTATAATTGCATGATTTTTTTCTTTAAATCTGAGCAACACAGTCACAGTGATATCCTTACAACAGCAAATCCAGGGAATCCTCTGGAGGAAGTAGAATCAAAGAGTGCAGTTTCTGGCCAGACTTGTTATAGGGTATCTGATTAAAGATATTTCATAGGATTTAGAGTTAAAAGGAACCTTATAAATTATTTAATCCAAGCCCTTTTGCAGATAAGGAAACTGAGGCCCAAAGAAATTAGGTGATTTGGTGAAGGTCAATAGCATAGCCAGAATTCAAACCCAGCTTCTCTAACTCCAAAATCTGGGCAGTTGATGCTACACCATGATTTGAATAAAACAGAATGCACCATCTTGAGGCAAAGATTCATAGCAGTCCTCGATGGAAGGGCAGCTTGTCTCTGGACAAGGGGAAGATTTCACCCAGTTTTCACTCAGAAGGTCCTTAGAGAACAGGGCACCTCTTCTATGCTTGGGATGGGATAATGATGCCTACAGGATAGTGGATGAGTGAATAGGGAGGCCACTTGCAGAGGTGTTCTATATCATTATCACACACTCCCCTTAGAACTTTCAAAGTATTTTCTATCCATTACGTGATTTGACTTTCACAACAAGCCCTACCAAAGGAGACAGGAATGGGATTATTCTCCCCATCTTATAGAAAAGGACATTGAGAGGCAACTAGGTGGCGCAGTGGATAGAGCACCGGCCCTGAAGTCAGGAGAACCTGAGTTCAAATCCGGCCTCAGACCAAACACTTGACACTTACTAGCTGTGTGACCTTGGGCAAGTCACTTAACCCCAACTGCCTAAGCAAAAAAAAATAAATAAATAATTAAAAAAATAAAATAAAGAAAAGGACATTGAAACCAACCAAGGAAGGGTATGGTTCCAGATCAACAGCAGGTCAGTCATAGAGATGGGAAAAGCCCCCAACTGTCCCTCTTGAGAGAGTGGCAATGGTCAATTTCCATGTTCTCATTTCTGGGTCCTTACTCTACCTTCTTCCTTAGGTTCCGTGGCCCTGATACTGCTTTTGACCTTCTTATGAGGGAGAAGCTGCTACTACACTCAGTCACTCTGAGATATTGGGTGCTGAATGTGTCCCCTCCAGGAGGTTTGCATTCTCAAAAGATGTCCTAAAAAGGACAGAATTTCCTCCCAAAGGAAGGGAGTCCTAATGATAGCTACCTGGAGATATATTGTAAATGCTAGCTAGCTATCATTCTAGTGGTAAAATTCCAGGCATCTGGACAGGTAGTGATGGGAGAGATGCTTTCGAGCAGAAGACCCTCCTGGTGACCTATCACCCCTTGTATGTGATTTAAGGTGTCTACAAAGTATCTGGGTTCTTGGGAAATGCAAAGGGTGGGAAGCTAGTGTTAGATTACATTACTATTTTGGCAGTGGGAACAAAGCACTGTCAAATTGTTCAGCATCAGAAACCAATATGATCTTATTAGTGGAAATGACACTAAAGAAGATAGATAACCATCTGCCTTGCCATACCCCCACCAAGAACCACTAGGACTTTCCATCTGCCCTGCAGATGAAACCTCCTATATGTGTTATCTCTCCCTATTAGAACATGAGCTCTTTATATTCCCAGTGCTTAGTACTGTACTCTGCACATAGTAAATGCTTAATAATTTGCTTTTTCACTTATTTATTCATTCATAGATTCAGGGGGATCATGGGTGGTAGTTAGAGCACTGGGCCTGGAGTCAGGAAGACCTAAATTCTAATTCAGCCTCAGATACTTACTAGCTATATGACCCTGGTTAAATCACTTAACATATTTTTGCCTCAGTTTCCTCAACTGTAAAATGGGAATAATAACAGCACCTACCTCCTGGGGCTGTTTTGAAGATCAAATGAGATAATATTCATAAAGTACTTAGCACAGTACCTGGCACATAGTACGACCTTAAAAAATGCTTGTTTTCTTCACATCTACCTATGTTTTTAAATAATCCTCTTTCCCTTTACAGATCAAGACAAATCAAAGAGCATTTATTAAGCACTTATTATGTACCAAACACTGTGTTAAGCTCTGGAGATACAGAGAAAGGCAAAAAACAGTCCCTGATCTCAAGGAGATCCCAGTCTAATGGGGGAGACAACATGCAAACAATTATGGACAGACCAGCAGGCTATTAGCTGTGTGTTCCTGGATAAGGCATTTCATCTCCCAAAGCCTCAGTTTCTTCTTCTCTAAAATGGGCATTTTAATACTTCCATGATATAAATGTGAGTTCTTATCCTGCTGGGGATGATCATGGTCATGATCATGAATGACCTAGTAGATCAGACTGGAACAGGAGCAAAATAGACTTGGTGATGGGGTGCTTGATATTGGTCTTTGTGTCCCAGGATCCTTCTATCTTGCCTGTGTGGCATAGCACACTGCCTGAAGGGGACAATGAAGTGGCCCCAGCTTGGGCAATTCAAAGGGAAGGAGCCAGTCTGGCCATTCTATCAGTCAGACCCATTTCTTCCAGCAATCTCCCAGCCCTATATAGTCAGGAATAGTCCTGCTCTCAGCTACTGTCACTGTGTGCCACCTGATAAAGCTTCCCTTATCCATCACTAGCCAAGTTCATTACTTCTCCTAATGAGCACTGACTTTGGGGGTTTATCTGCATGGGCCACTTGAGAGCCTGCTTAACCAAAATACCTGCTGAATGTCATTTGCTGCCTGGGTCATGAATCATTGGAGCTCCATCTGCAGAGCTCAGTGCATTCCTCAGACAAGGATGTCTGGGCTCTCAAAATACACCTGGAGGGTAAGAGGGCAGAGTCTCAAAACAACCGCCATATCAAAAATGTAGCTCAAGTTGTCACTGAAAGGTCTTTTCATTACAAACTCAGCCCTTTCCAGAAGGGCTGCTTTCCCAGTCATGTGGGAATGGTACCAAGCATTGCCATGAGACCCAGATATTTAGGGGAGTGACTCTCAGACAAGAACCATTTCCCCTGGCTACTTCCCGTCCAGTTAGAACACTGGAGAAGAGACATAGAGCATCAAATGAGACAGACAGAGGAGTTTAGATATGTCAGGAAATTTTCTCCAGCAATCTCAAAAGCTGTATCTGTGTTACCCTTCCACACCCCAAAAGCTCATCTGGATCATACTTTATCTCTCTGAAAATCTAAACTACCTTAAGGTACCAAAGTCAGCCAGACTTATTCAATCACCCCATATCAGCAACCCTCATTTCCTCCTTAACTATTCCCATAACATGAACCTACCTAAGTGCAATATGCATCTGCTGTGGGTTCACTGCTATCCAGGGCCCCGGTGCTGAATCAGCCAGTTCCTCAAAGCTTTCCCCTAACCACAGATGATGGTGCTGACCACCTCTTTAATATTGCTAATGATCACGTGTACTGGTTAAGAAATCCTGATCTAGAGAAGCCTCCCTATAAGCAAAGTTTCAGTACAAAGGGTGGCTTCTTAGGGAACCCACCAAACTTCCCTTCTAACAACTCTGGGTTCAAAAGAACCTTCCAAATATCTCATATGTAAAAATGTTTTTATGCAAGTTGATTTCAGTTTAGTCTGTGGTCAGTTAAGGGATAGAGATGGAAAAAGAAGGGAAAGGGAGAAAGGAAGAAGGGAAGAGAGGAAGAAAGTCAGAGGGAAAAGACAGCTAAACAGGAAGACAAAGACACAAAGTGAAAGACAAACCAGAACCCAGAGACACAGAGGCAGAAGCCAGGAGAGGCAAAATAGAAATTCAAATGGAGAAAAAGAAAAGAAGAGATTTTGAATGAGCAGCATCTCCATTGTGAAGTGCATTCAAATATTATCACCAAAGACAGTAGAATCTGTCCTGTGTCCCTCACTATCATGAGTGTAACTGTATCTAATGATATCTCATAAATTCCATGCTTTATAATTTAAAAACCAATTTTACATTCATGATCTCACTTGATCCTCAAAACATACCTGTGAGCAAGACAGGGCTAAGTAGTATGGTGTAGTAGATAGAAAGTTAGCCTCAAAGCTAGGAGGACCTGGGTTCAAGTCCTGACTCTGACGCATACTGGCTGTGTGGCCCTGATCAAGTCACTTATCCTCAGTGTTCTAGGAAACTCTCTAAGAATACAAGTTGAAGAAAAGGTGCCAACATGGTCGAGAGAATGTATTCTGCTGAGAGTTCTTTATACCAATGACATCACAGGTTCAGTCTCTATCCCTATTTAAGGTTTGCAAAGCACTTTACAGATGTCTCATTTGATCTTCAGAACAACCCTAGGAGATAGGTACTATTATTCTCCCCATTTTATAGATGAGGAAACTGAAGCAGGCAGAGATTAAGCTCCTTGCCCAGGTCTCACAGCTAATAAATGTCTGAGGCCAGATTTGAACTCAGGTCTTCCTGATTCCAGGTCCAGCATTCTATCCACTATGCCACCTAGCTGCCTATTTAGAGATAAGACAAAGTATCAGAATTTCAGTGAATTACCCAGGGTCACACAAGGAGTTAGTTGCAGAATCACAACTGTAACCCAGTCATCCTAAGATACCAGCCCAGGGCTCCTTCTGTTATTCCATACAAGGGGAGCCTAGGTTTCCATGTGTGTAGGCTCAGCAAATGTGAGGAATGTGTGACAATCTCTGTGATTCAACTAGAATTGTCTCTGCTCAGTATTATTAGAGTGCATCTGTGTCCCAGAGGTAACCTTACACGGGGATGTCAGGCATCCAATTAACCTAAGAGAAACCTTGGATAAAATTCTTCTTCCTAAGCTATCAACCCAGTTCTGCCCTTGCCCTACTAAGGGGTGTGAGGTCACCAAGGGACACCCAGGGCACAGAGCTAAGGACTTAGAGATGTTCTCTTTGGACAGGGTCCTCAGGGAGAATAAGAAGTTGGACTCCACACCATATTAAACATTGATTGATTAGCTGTTGTGTGATTGAAAATATAGGCTGAGATTTTAGGTGATAAATAGCAATTGAGTCATGTTCTACATAATCAATGGTGTTTAATTAGCTTACAAGGAAAGTATACCTTATTTATTCCTCAATTGCCATGGTTACCCAGATAATTGAAAGGGGGAGGTTTATTTCCTAGTCTGTGCTGCAGAGGGCCTAGGCTAGTGCAGAACTGCACATCTATCCACAGCTCCCAGGGTATCCTTTATCTGATAGTTCATTTAAAAAAAACTGGCTCCTAGTCATACTTCCAGACCATGGGCAAGTCATTTCTCTTTTTAGAGCTTCATGTTCTTCCTAATTTTTCTGCCTTTGTAACCCCAGCACCTAGCACAGTGTTTGACACATAATGGATGTTTAATAAATGATTGTTGGCTGATTGATAAATTAATCAAGACTGGGAGGGAATGCAGATACCAAGTAATATAACTCCTTCATTTTATAGATCACACAATCAATCAATCAGCAAGCATTTATTAAACATCCATTATGTGTCAAACACTGTGCTAGGCATTAG
>NW_020948527.1:0-1185 GCF_900497805.2 Vombatus ursinus | reverse complement strand
GTTTTGTGTTGTGGATCCCTTTGGCAGTCTAGTAAAACCTTTGTACCCCTTCTCAGAAATGTTTAAAATAAAATACATAGGGTTACAAAAAATTATAATGAAAGATATATATTTTTTCTATTCAAGTTCAAAGACTTTACCCTTCAACCTTTCCCACCTTGACCACGGTTCTCCTACTCACATTCTCTGGACCAACCTAAGATCTACATACTCTGTGGATAGATTTCAAGGAGTCTTTGAACTTGAATAGAAAAAATATATATCTTTCATTATAATTTTTTGTAACCCTATGTATTTTATTTTAAACATTTCTGAGAAGGGGTACAAAGGTTTTACTAGACTGCCAAAGGGATCCACAACACAAAACAGGTTATGAACCCATGAATCTATACAGAGATCTTATAAATACTAAATTAGTCACTCAATGTATTAGCTTTCCTTTCCAGTTTTGTGTTATCTGAAGATTCGATAAGCTTGCAATCTGTGACTTTATCCAAGTTGTTGATTAAAATGTTAAATATGAAATGTCAATCTCAGGGCTAGATGTTGGCAAAATTTTGCACTAGATGAAGTTTGTTTTGGGCACACCTTTGCACTATCCTTTAATTCCCTTGCCATTCTCCCCTGCCTTGCCCCCAGGGCTTGTGCCCATTCCCACAGCAAGGGCTTTGTTCTAGGTTTTGAAGGCATCTACTAAATGATTACTCCTTTCTGGTTCTAATGGGCAAAGAGCAATTTTCTCATATACCCTAGAAAGGAGTAATCATTTAGTAGATGCCTTCAAAACCTGGAACAAAGCCCTTGCTGTGGGAATGGGCACAAGCCCTGGGGGCAAGGCAGGGGAGAATGGCAAGGGAATTAAAGGATAGTGCAAAGGTGTGCCCAAAACAAACTTCATCTAGTGCAAAATTTTGCCAACATCTAGCCCTGAGATTGACATTTCATATTTAACATTTTAATCAACAACTTGGATAAAGTCACAGATTGCAAGCTTATCGAATCTTCAGATAACACAAAACTGGAAAGGAAAGCTAATACATTGAGTGACTAATTTAGTATTTATAAGATCTCTGTATAGATTCATGGGTTCATAACCTGTTTTGTGTTGTGGATCCCTTTGGCAGTCTAGTAAAACCTTTGTACCCCTTCTCAGAAATGTTTAAAATAAAATACATAGGGTTACAA
>NW_020948526.1:0-1070 GCF_900497805.2 Vombatus ursinus | reverse complement strand
GGTTGAGAAACCCAAGAGGCAAATACAGAAGAGAGTAATTCAACAATGAGTATACAAGAATGAAAAAACAATAAAAGGCAATGTGAAATATCTCATTGGAAAATAGATCCAGGATAGATAATTTAAAAATTATTGAACTACCTAAAAGTCATGATCAAAAAAGAGCCTAGACATAATCTTTCAAGAAATTATCAAGGAAAACTTCCCTGATATTCTAGAACTGGAGGGTAAAATAGAAATTGGAAAAAAAATCCACCAATCACCTCCTCAAAGAGGTCCCAAAATGAAAACTTCCAGGAATATTATAGCCAAATTCCAGAGGTCCCAGCTCAAGAAGAAAATTTCTGGCAGGCAGCCAGAAAGATTCAGCCAGAAAATTCAAGTATTGTGGAACCACAATCAGCATAGCACAAGATTTAGCAGCTTCTACATTAAAGGATCAGGGCTTGGGATATGATGTTCTGGAGGTCAAAAGTGCTAGGATTAAAATCAAGAATCACCTACCCAGCAACACTGAGTATAATCCATGAGGGGAAATAATTGACAAGGAAGCATGAAAAGATAAACAGGAAAGAGAAATAATATGGGACTTGTTAAAGTTAAACTGTTTATATTCCTACATGGAAAGATGATATTTGTAACTCATAAGGCCTTTCTCATTATTACGGTAGTTTGAAGGAGTATATATAGACAGAGGGCACAGGTTGAATATGAGGGGATGATATCTAAAAAATAAAATTAAGGGGTGAGAGAGGAATGTACTGTGAGAAAGAGAAAGGGAGAGGTAGAATGGGGTAAATTATCCCACATAAAAGGGGCAAGGAAAAGCTTTTACAGTGGAGAGGAAGAAGGAGGAGGTGAGAGGGAATGAGTCAACCTTACTTTCATCAGAATTGGCTTAAAGAGGGTTAAAAGAGGCTTAAAAACATACACACTCAATCGGGTATAGAAATCTATCTTACCCTACAGGAAAGTGGGGAGGAAAGGGGATAAGAAGAGGGGGGTTATAGAAGGGAGGGCAGATTGTTTCCACCTCCCCTGGTGCATTCTCTCTAAGTCTTGTTGCCATC
>NW_020948525.1:0-1070 GCF_900497805.2 Vombatus ursinus | reverse complement strand
GATGGCAACAAGACTTAGAGAGAATGCACCAGGGGAGGTGGAAACAATCTGCCCTCCCTTCTATAACCCCCCTCTTCTTATCCCCTTTCCTCCCCACTTTCCTGTAGGGTAAGATAGATTTCTATACCCGATTGAGTGTGTATGTTTTTAAGCCTCTTTTAACCCTCTTTAAGCCAATTCTGATGAAAGTAAGGTTGACTCATTCCCTCTCACCTCCTCCTTCTTCCTCTCCACTGTAAAAGCTTTTCCTTGCCCCTTTTATGTGGGATAATTTACCCCATTCTACCTCTCCCTTTCTCTTTCTCACAGTACATTCCTCTCTCACCCCTTAATTTTATTTTTTAGATATCATCCCCTCATATTCAACCTGTGCCCTCTGTCTATATATACTCCTTCAAACTACCGTAATAATGAGAAAGGCCTTATGAGTTACAAATATCATCTTTCCATGTAGGAATATAAACAGTTTAACTTTAACAAGTCCCATATTATTTCTCTTTCCTGTTTATCTTTTCATGCTTCCTTGTCAATTATTTCCCCTCATGGATTATACTCAGTGTTGCTGGGTAGGTGATTCTTGATTTTAATCCTAGCACTTTTGACCTCCAGAACATCATATCCCAAGCCCTGATCCTTTAATGTAGAAGCTGCTAAATCTTGTGCTATGCTGATTGTGGTTCCACAATACTTGAATTTTCTGGCTGAATCTTTCTGGCTGCCTGCCAGAAATTTTCTTCTTGAGCTGGGACCTCTGGAATTTGGCTATAATATTCCTGGAAGTTTTCATTTTGGGACCTCTTTGAGGAGGTGATTGGTGGATTTTTTTTCCAATTTCTATTTTACCCTCCAGTTCTAGAATATCAGGGAAGTTTTCCTTGATAATTTCTTGAAAGATTATGTCTAGGCTCTTTTTTGATCATGACTTTTAGGTAGTTCAATAATTTTTAAATTATCTATCCTGGATCTATTTTCCAATGAGATATTTCACATTGCCTTTTATTGTTTTTTCATTCTTGTATACTCATTGTTGAATTACTCTCTTCTGTATTTGCCTCTTGGGTTTCTCAACC
>NW_020948524.1:0-1741 GCF_900497805.2 Vombatus ursinus | reverse complement strand
ACCTGTTGGATATTTCAAATGCGATGCCCCATAGGCATCTCACAATTGGTATTGGTATTGGTATTGGTAGCAAAAAGTATTTGCTTATTTTGGAATGCTTGTAGAGAGAAATCTTTTCACTCTAGTAGAACATGTACATTCTTTTCTCTTCCCCCCCCCCCCTTTTTTCCTAATAGTCGACAGGGATGAAGAAGATTGATTTTGATTTAAAATAAAAATAAGTGAAGATGGAATTGTAGGAAGAATAATGTGTCTTAAAATTTGGAATAGAAGGCTTAATTAATCCAAGCTCCTTTCTAAGTAAATCAAATAACTTATTCTATGTAAAAGTGTCTCTATAGTGAAACATCTTCATTCTTTGTACTTTACATCGGCATCTATGACTTTTCTTATTTTAAAAGACTTTAAAATAAGGGATGAAAGTGTACCATGTAAAAATAGTCTCAGATAGTTAACTATAGTAGTGACTCATGAGTAAGTACTATAAGAACTTTACTTACATTAAGATAACAGCACATTAAACTTTGCATCTCATTTGAAAGATGGATTTCCCCTTAATCCCTATAATAAAAGCATTTGATGTAGAAGGGAAGTGATATATTTTGGAGTAGAAAGAGCACTGGACTATGACTCAGCAAACATGGGTTATAGTCCCAGATCTAACTAAATATATATAGTCAAAAGGCTTGGTGAAGGAAAAATATTAATATTCTACTTTGCATTTTAGGCACAAGTCTGACAGAACCTTTTTTTTTTTTATTGATTTAACATCAAATCCAAGCATTTATAGTTTAGAGAATAATGTCCAAGTTGACATAGTCCCACATTCAGACGTCTTTACCCCAATAAAATTTGAGGTAACCTTTTAGGAATCTCCAAAGAAAGAGTCACATTATATTAAAATATGGGTTTGGAGTCAACATTCCAGAACAAGTTACTTAATCTTCAGTTACAACTACCCCTTTCCTTCCTTTTACCCATTCTCCTCAAGGATTGAAAGGACTTTTTTGTCTTGGGATCAATCTCTTAATTCTTGTTGAATTGAGAAGAAGGTACTTCCCCTAAGTGGACCATCATACATACCCTCTTGGAGACAGAGAACGTCTTGATCTTAATTAGATTAGAGCTATTTTTTGTCCTAAGTTTGTTTTCCTCCCACAATCCATTTCCTGGAACCTTATTGTTCTTGAGCCTCTACCCACTTTCCTGAAGGAAAAAGTCTAGAAAGGGTTTTAGATTGAAGGAAATAATCTTTCTTAGTATTTTCAGTTGAACTAAAGAAGGGGGTTTTTTATTTATTTTCACTATGCCAGGCTACTAATGCCCCAACCTACGCAGGTAAGAGAGGCCCTTCTCTGCCTCACTTCTTACTTAGCCTTAATCACTGAATGGGTGTTGCCTCAGTCAAACTGAGAACTGTTATTAAAGACTAGCTTAAAAAGGCTTAGGTATGAAGCAAAGAACTCTCTGGGTTTTCATAATACTGTTCTTTCTTGGTTTTCCTTTAATAGATCCTCATTCATTATACCCCCTAACTGTAGGTATATCCCAAGACGATGTCCTGAATTTTCTTTCTCTGGACTGTCTTACTTGGTGACCTCATTAGCTCCCATGGATTTAATTATTATCTCTATGCAAATGATTCCTAGATTTGTATATTAAATTATAGTCTCCTAAGTTCCAGTCACAAATGAACCTGTTGGATATTTCAAATGCGATGCCCCATAGGCATCTCACAATT
>NW_020948523.1:0-4798 GCF_900497805.2 Vombatus ursinus | reverse complement strand
CAGCAAATAGGGGCATTTCACCTCTGGCACTCCTAGTTGGCTTTGACTGAATTGGCCTCAGTTTCTTCATCTGTAAATTGGAGTGGGATTAGACTAGATGACCTCAAAGTTCCCTTTATAGCTTTAGATGGCTTGTCCTATGAATCTTGGGGTGTGAACTCACTGAAGCAAGAATGAGAATTCCTTCTACTGTTATACACTGTTAAGTCATAACCAGTCTAAGACTTAGTATTTAAGTCCTAATGTTTTTCCTGGGGTAAAATGGAGGCCAAATGACTTGCTCAGGGTCCCAAAGCAGAAACCAAACCCAACTTTTCTGAACTCCATTCCCTGCCCTCTATGTGCTCTTCCATTAATACCTTCAGTCCAAATTTTAAGCTCAGTAAGTATAAACCCTGCCAGGTCTTTACACTTTCACTTTCACTGGCAGATTAACAATGCTATGCAAGAATGATAATCCAGGGAGTTGCTTGACAATACATCCTTAACACAAACCTGTTAGTTCACACCACCTTGAATTAGCCAGCCCTATTCAGCATGTACTCACTGACTTCTGGGACTCTCTTTGGCCCCATTCTGTTCATTTCTAGATTCTGAGTCCTGATGTTATCTGCTCACTCTAATTAGGAAGCAGAAGATAGCTTGGAAAAGTACCTGCCTATTAAAATAGTGATGACCTGGTGGTTCAGTTCCCAAGTCCCACTACCATAGTGCTCTGGTTTTATATTTGAAAGAGTGTGAGTATATGTGTTGGGAGAGGTAATGCTGAATTTTGCATCTCATTAATTAATTGATTGATGGATCTTTTAATTCCAATTCATCTCTAACTTTAAATATTTGGTACTTTCAAGAGTAAAGAAATAAAAGATCAATTCTTATTTTTAACTGCACACGGCCATGAGAAACCACTTAGGTGCATAATGACATAGAGAAAGGAAACAGAAGACTGGTTTGGGTTTAAGTTTTGTCTCTTCTACTTAGTGCTTATATGTCCATAAGTAAGACTCTAAACCTCTCTGAGTCTCAATATTATCATGTGAGTCTTAGTTTTCCCAATGCAAAAAACAAGGATGATGCTTGTCCTACATCACTACATTGTAGGATCAGGGTAAGGGTTAAACAAAAGAAATATATGTGAAGCATTTTATACTTTTTTTTCTTTTTGTTGAGAATAGGTCTTTATGTAATGACTCTAAACAAATTTTGGAATAGCAGAACACATAAAAAAGATGGAGTGAAACAATTTTCCAGGCAAGACAACTTGGAAGGTTGGCAGGAAAAGTCTGTTGCACCAGGATGAGAGAAGAGCACAGTCCAGCACAGACCACACCAATGCAGACCAGGCCATATCAAAACAAGAGCAGGCCTCGGGCAGCTGAATCAGTGGTAGCAGTGACGGTTTCCAGACCTCTCAGCCCACAGAAGCCAAAGACAACTTAAAAGGTCAGGAAGAAAGGTTTGTCACACCTGGGTGAGAATGGAGCACAGTTCATTGTAGGCTGCTGCAGCACGGCCCCTGATACAGCAAACCAGGAGCAGGCCTTGGGAGCGATTGAATCAGTAGCAGCTGCTGCGGTGAATGCTTTCAGAGCTCTCAATCTACAGATGGTAGGAAGGTTCAACAACTGGTCAGAAGGAGATGACAGGGGTCTCTTTGCTAGCACTGAGGTAGGACTGTGTTGCTTTGCCCATACTCAGATCTGGGTCGCAGTCCCAGGTGGCAGTCCCAGGGTGAGAAGGAGCATTAGCAAGGCAGAACAGGCAGGACAGTGGAGCAGGGATTCTCCTCACAGTTCCAGGGCAGAAAAGAGTGCTTGTGGTCATTCACAGACCAGAGCATAGGACAGGAGAGTGGTAAGTACACCTCTCCTTAGATTATTTCACCTTGGAAGAACTGATAACTTGCAGGTCCCTAGAAGTATCTCTAAAAACAGCTGAACAAACTCCTGAAGCTTGGGATGGTGTGCCCTTCATGCTGGAAACAGAGCCCTATTTTTACAAAGAGTTAAAAGTCAAGTAACAGGCTGGGAAAATGAGCAAACAACAGAAAATATTCTGACCTTATATGGTTACTATGGTGACAAGGAAGATCAACATACTTGTTCAGAAGGAGATAACAAAGTCAAAGCTCCTACATCCAAAGACTCCAAGAAAAATATAAATTGGTCTCAGATCAAGAAAGAGCTCAAAATCAAGTAAGAGAGGTAGAAGAAAATTGGGAAGAGAAATGAGAGGGATACAAGAAAATCATGAAAAATGAATCAACAGCTTGGTAAAAGAGGTAGAAAAATACTGAAGAAAATAACACCTTAAAAACAGGCTAGTCCAAATGGTAAAAGAGGTCCAAAAAGCCAAAAGAGGATAAGAAAGCCTTAAAAAGCAGAATTGGTCAAATGGAAAAGGGGGTACAAAAGTTAACTAAAGAAAATAATTCCCTAAAAATTAGTATTGAGCAATTGTAAGCTAATGACTTTATGAGAAATCAAGAAACAATTAAAGAAAACCAAAAGCATGAAAAAAAATAGAAGACAATGAGAAATATCTCATTGGAAAAACAACTGACCTGGATAAGAGTTGAGGAGAGATAATGTAAAAATTGTTGAATCTCCAGAAAGTCATGATCAAAAAAAAAGGCTAGACATCATCTTTCAAGAAATTATCAAGGAAAATTGTCCCAATATTAGAGAACTGGAGGGTAAAATAGAAATTGAAAGAATCCACTGATCATCTCCTGAAAGAGATCTCAAAATGAAAACTGCCAGGAATATTACAGTCAAATTCCAGAGCTCCTAGGTTAAGGAGAAAATATTGCAAGCATCTAGAAAGAAACAATTTAAGTACCATGGAGTCCACAGTGAAGATGACACAAGATTTAGTAGCTTCTACATTAAAGGATCAGAGGGCTTGGAATATGATATTCTGGAGGGCAAAACAGCTAGGATTACAACCAAAAATCATCTCTCCAGCAAAACTGGGTATAATCCTTCAAGGAAAAAATGGAAATTCAATGAGATAGAGTACTCTCAAGCATTCTTGATGAAAAGATCAGAGCTGAATAGAAAATCTGACTTTCAAATATACAATTCAAGAGAAACATAAAAAGGTAAATAAGAAAAGGAATCATAAGGACTTAAGAAGGTTAAACTGTTTGTATTCCTATATGGGAAATTTCTCAATATTGGGGCAAATAGGAGGAGTATATATAGACAGAAGGTACAGGTGTGAGTTGATATAAAAAAAATTAAAAATAAAATTAAGGAATGAGAGTGTAATGTACTGGAAGAGTGGGAAAGGGAGAGGGGGAATGGGTTAAATTATCTCACATAAAAGAAACAAGAAAAAGCTTTTACAGAGAAGGAGGGGTGGAGGTTAAGGGGAGCCAGTGAACCTTACTCTCATCAGAATTGGCTCAAACAGGGAATAACTGACACACTCAATTGGGTATAGAAATCTATCTTACCCTACAGAAAAGTAGGAGGGGAATGGGATAAGAGAAAGGGGAGATTTATAGAAGGGAGGGCAGATTGGGGGATGGGGTAGTCAGAAGCAAAGCACTTTTGAGAAGGAACAGGGTTAAAGGTGAGAGAGAATGGAATAAATGGGGGGAATAGGATGGAGGGAAATACAGTTAGCAATAGTAACTATGAAAAAATTTTGTAGCAAGTTTCTCTGATAAAGGCTTCATTTCTCAAACATATAGAGAACTGAGTCAAATTTATAAAGATAAGAGCCATTCCCCAATTGATAAATGATGAAAAGATATGAACAGTTTTCAGATGAAGTAATCAAAGCTGTGTATAGCCATATGAAAAAAATACTCTAATTCACTATTGATTGGAGAAATACAAATTAAAACAACTCTGAAGTACTACCTCACACCTTTTAAATTGGCTAATGGGACAGAAAAGAAAAATGATGAATGGTGGAGGGGATGTGGGAAAAATGAGACATTAATGCGCTGTTGGTGGAATTGTGAACTGATTCAATCACACTGCAGAGCAATTTGGAACTTCCCAAAGGGCTATAAAACCTAGCATACCCTTTGACCTAGCAATTTCACTACTAAGTCTGTATCCCACAAAAGATAAAAAAACCCCAAAAAATAAAGAGGAAAAGGAAAAGGAAATGGACTCATATGTACAAAAAATATTTATAGCAGCTCTTTTCTGGTGGCAAAGAATTAGAAATTGAGGGAATGCAATCACTGAACCAGTTGTGGTATGTGATTATGATGGAATAATACTGTGCCATAAGAAATGATGAGCAGAATGCTCTCAGAAAAACCTGGAGAGACTTACATGAACTGATGAAAAGTGAAATGTCCTGTGTACAAAGTAACAGCAATATTGTAAGATGATCAGCTGTGAATGACTTAGCTATTCTCAGCAATACAATGATCTAAGACAACTCTGAAGAACTAGCTATCCATCCCAGGTATCTCAATACAGATTGAAACATACTTTTTTACTTTATTTTTCTTGAGGGTTTTTTTGTCTGTTTTCTTTCACAAAATGACTATTATGGAAATGTTTTGCATGACTGTGCATGTATAACCTATATCAAATTGCTTGCCTTCTCAATGAGGTAGGGTGGGTGAGGAGTGAAGAAGGGAGAGAATTGAGGACTCAAAGTTTTAAACATGATTGTTAAAAATTGTTTTTATATGTAACTGGGGGAAAATAAAATCCTAAAGAAAGAAAGAAAAAAAAGAAGAAAATGCACAGTTGGGAGTTGGGATGTGATATTCAAGGAAAAACATGGCATAGTAGATTGAAGAATGAACTGGGAGGCAGGGGAC
>NW_020948522.1:0-2556 GCF_900497805.2 Vombatus ursinus | reverse complement strand
CAGCAAATAGGGGCATTTCACCTCTGGCACTCCTAGTTGGCTTTGACCAAATGGACCTCGGTCTCTTCATCTGTAAATTGGAATGGGACTGAACTAGATGACCTCAAAGTTCCCTTATGGCTCTAGATGAATGGTCCTATGAATCTTGGGGTGTGAACTCACTGAAGCAAGAATGAGATATCTATGAAATAAAAAACCCATAAAATTAAAGGGTGAGAGAGGAATGTACTGGGAGAGGGGGAAAGGGAGAGGTGGAGTAGGGAAAATTTGACTTTCAAATATAAGACTCAAGAGAAGGATAAAAAAGGCAAAAGGAAATGGAAATCATGAAAGACTTAATAAGATTAAACTGTTTGCATTCCTATATGGGAAGACGATACTTGTAACTCATAGGAACTTTCTCATGATTTTAGTAGATGGTTGGAGTACAGAGGGCACAGGTATGAGTTGAATATGAAGGGATGGTATCTACAAAAAAAATAATAAAATTAAGGGGTGAGAGAGGAATGTTCTGGGAATGGGGGAAAGGGAGAGGTAGAATGGGGTAAATGATCTCACATAAAAGAAGAGAAAGCTTCTACAGGGGAGAGGAAAAGGGGGGATGTGAAGGGGAGTGAGTGAACTTTACTCATCAGAATTGGCTCAAAGAGAGAATAACTTTTAGAATTAATATACATAGATAGAAATGTGATAGAAATCTATCTTACACTACAGAAAAGTAGTAGGTGAAAGAGATAAGAGAAGCGGGGTCATAGAAGGAGGAGCATATTAGGGAAGGGAGTAGTCAGAAGCAAAACACTTTTGAGGAGGGACAGGGTCAAAGGAGAGCACAGATTGAATGGGGATGAGATAGGATGGAGGGAAGTACAGTTAGCAATAGTAATTGTGAAAAAAAATATTTAACAAGTTTCTCTGATAAAGACCTCATTTCTCAAACATATAGAGCACTGAGTCAAATTTATAAAGATAAGAGCCATTCCCCAAATGATAAATGATGAAAAGATATGAACAGTTTTCAGGTGAAGTAATCAAAGCTGTGTATAGCCATATGAAAAAATGCTCTAATTAACTATTGATTGGAGAAATGTAAATTAAAACAATTCTGAGTGAGGTGATACTACCTCACATCTATTAAATTGGCTAATAGGATAGAAAAGAAAAATGAGGAATGGTGGAGGGGATGTGGGGAAAAATGAGACATTAATACACTATTGGTGGAGTTGGGAACTCATTCAATAATTCTGCAGAACAATTTGGAACTATGCCCAAAGGACTCTAAAACCATGCATACCCTTTGACTTAGTAATATCACTACTAGGTCTATATCCCAAAAGAGATAACAAACAAAAAGGAAAAAAATCTATGTGCACAAAAATATTTATAGAGGCTCTTTTTTGTTTGCAAAGAATTGGAAATTGAGCGGATGCCCATCAGTGGAAGAATGGTTGAACAAATTTTGATATGTGATTGTGATGGAATGCTAATATGCTATAAGAACTGATGAGAACGCTCTCAAAAAAATTGGAGAGACTTATATGAAGTAATATAAAGTGAAATGTCCTGTGTAAAAAGTAACAGCAATATTGTAAGATGATCAGCTGTGAATGACTTAGCTATTCTCAGCAATACAATGATCCAAGACAACTCTGAAGGGTTTATGATGAAAAATGCTATCCATCTCAGAGAATGAACTGATCGTACTTCATTACAGAATGAAACATATGTGTTTTACTTCACTTTTATTGAGGGATTTTTTTTTGGTCTGTGTTTTCTTTCACAACATGATTATTATGGAAATGTTTTGCATGACTGCACATGTTATAGCCTGTATAAATTACTTGCCTTTTCAATGAGGTGGGGTGGGGAGGGAGGAAGGGAGAGAATTCAGGACTCAAAGTTTTAAACATGAATGTTGAAAATTGTTTTTACATGTAACTGAGGAAAAATAAAATCCAAAAGAAAGAAAGAAAAAAAAAGAAAATACAGAGTTGGAAGTTCGGGTGTGATATTCAAGGAAAAACATGACATAATAGATTAAGGAATGAATTGGGAAGCAAGAGACCATGGGTCTACTTCTGGTGTTGCTGCTGCTAACTCTCTTTGTGATCCTGGGCAGATCATTTCCCTATTTTGGCTTTAGGTTTCTTTCTTTGCAAAATGAAGGGAATGACATCCTTTCCACTTCTGAAGGAATGCAAGGCTTTACTTGAAATCAGGAAGACTTGGGTTCATATCCTACCTCTGATCATTGCTAGATATATTATCATGGGTAAATGATTTCACCTTCATAAACCTTATTTTACTTGCCTTTAAAACAATGATAACAGTGTCAGTCATGTGGGAGTAGTGGTAAGTTTGGTTCTCAAAATTTCTCTGTGCTCGACATACTTTTAAGTTTAAACTGTATTCTTAACATTTTATTCATCACTTTCTTAAGTCTAGACATTCAACAAAATAATAACTCAAGGGCTGATTGGAAGCATTTGCCCAAGGTCACAAAGGGAGTTTCCAACAGCAGTAGGACTATACCAATGGTCCCCTGTCTCCCAGTTCATT
>NW_020948521.1:0-7022 GCF_900497805.2 Vombatus ursinus | reverse complement strand
CCTTCCTTAGATAGCTTGACTGTAAGAAACTAATGACTTCTACTAGTTCCTCAGGGCAGGCCACCCCTTGATTCCTAGTGAAATTAACATCTTCTAAATTGCTAGAATATAAGCCCTCATGGGAAGGTGACACGAAATAAACTGAGGAGTTGGGCCATTTGGATTGTGTCCTCCACCCCCTACTATAAGTCCCAGGGATATGTTCCTTACTAGGAAGGTTTGCTTCCTACCAAGGGATCAACTGAGCAGTCACAGTCCTACCACATTGGTCAAAAGCCCCTTTCCTATTGGTAGGAAGAAATGGCTACCCATGGGGCATCTGACATCTGAGAGGCTTAGATAAAGAGTCATTATCTCTCAGTTACCTCCAGAATCTACTGTAGGCAATATCAAGTGGGAGGCAGCATCCAAGCTCACTGCCTCTTCTGATTTTGCTCTCTCTAGTACAATATTGATATTAGATGGACAAGCTTCTCTTGGGCCTTTCTCTTCTTTGCCTCACATGGACTGCGTCTGGGGGAATCTGTTTGAAGTGTCGGAAAAATCATCACAAAAATAATGGTAAGGAATGACTCACAAGGAAATATTTTCTTCTCTCTCTAGAATCCTAATGCCCTCTCCACAGACTTTCAAAGACCCCTAAGTCTCTCCTCCTAATACGCTAGCCTTGGGGAGTCTGGGATTGAGGCTGGGCTACTCCCCTCAGAACTACCAGGGAAGCCACTGGGAGAGAATAGGAGTTCTGTCTTCCCTTACTGTGATCTTCAGTCATCTCACTTCTGTCCTCCCTGCTTGGCAGGCACAAGGGACCCCAGGTCCATTTTGAAGTAGGACTCTCTCCATGGCTTCATTAAAGGAGAACATCCCTTGGAAACCAAATGGGGTTGGGTGTAAAGCATGGGGACCCAGGTTCCTCCCCTTCCCCCTTTCTGAAAGCCTTCTAGCTAATGGAAACTTCTATTACAGGCAGAGCCAAGCTTAGCGTTTTCACCTTGCTTTCTGTATTCCAACAGCTACTGAGCCTCTGAAATGTAGAACATGCACCTTTATACTTCCAGATAGTAAGTGTACAGTTGGATTTGGTACCTGTACTACAACAAGAAATGAGAGCTGTTTAACTGAGAAATTCTACTATGGTAGGTGGAGGTAGGGGGGAGGTGGACTGATTCACTGGGCCTGGGTAATCCTCTTAGCCCCTGCCTGGGTTGTGGCTTTGACCATCTCAGTCTCTGGTCTAGGGAGGCCTCTAGGGGTCATGGGAGGTGAAGCATCCCAGAATAATCATCCTTGATAGTCCAGGAACCCCTGGAAGGTATTCCCAAGGATGATCCCAAACAGAAACTAAACTCACTTCATATAGGTTTACCTGTATCATTAGGGCTAATGGGGAACAGGAATGAAGGGGGCCACTATAGTCGCCTTGAATTCTCTCATCTAGACCCTTAGGATTGTTTGTCTTTCTACTTCCCTAGATGGAGTCATTCAGTATGCGATGCTGATGTGTAAAAAGAATTGCCAAGAATCAAAAATAATAATAGGTCAAAAGATGATCATAAATGAGTGCTGTGAGGGTCGACACTTCTGTAATAGACTCTAGAAGCTCTGACTTTCCTCCCCAGACACTGATTTCTGGAGAACTATGACCTCAACTTGAAGACTGGCATTCTTCTGTCTGAACTGTTTATAGCCCTCGGCTAGGAGGTTGCTTTCTCCTATCTTTATTGCAGAATCCATTGATCAGTCCCTTATTTCTGTCCCTTTCCAAGAAGTACAGGATGTCCATGTATGAGGAAATGACTTAAATATATTGCTATTACAGACAGCAATCCCCCTTGAATTAGACTCTTTATGGCCAAGATACTCCCATTCTATCTGATTCTATCCCTTCTTTCTCTCCTTCCTATTTGACCTCTGTTTCTATAGTGTGATGGAAAGGACTGGAAGGTCTGGATTTGAATCGTGGCTCTAACATTTGCTCACTATATGACCTTGGGCAAGTCTCTGAACTCAGATTCTTCATCTTTAAATGGGGATAGAAATACTAATAGCACCTCCCTCACAAGGCTATTGTGAGGATGAAATAAGATAACATATATAAAGTTCTTTGTAACTGTAAAGTACAATAGAAATGTGAATTGTTATTTTTATTATTTTAACCATACCCAAGTTCTTACCTCTCTTTCCTTCTTCCTGCCACCAAAAGGATAGATTCTGTGACATCCCAAAAAAAATTCCATTAGAAACATTTGGAAGCCAATTATTATATGTGTGCATGTGTCCCAGTTCTTAGGGAAAACAGTCCAATCTTATTGTTTTCCCAAAGTTTACTACCATATTAAATTTTAAAAAAAAACTTTTACATCTTTGCCTCATCTTCCCTTTTTGAGGATATATATTATCCTCATATCATGTTGAAGAAATGAGGTACTTTAAGGACCTAATCTTAGACATGAATACATAACTATTAGCAAGGGGATGGAAAGCCTAAGAACTAGTTGCATAGGATATGAAGTTGACCACAAATACAGATTAAAATAGTAAGAGCTTTCATACTTGAGTCCTATTATAGTAACTCAGATGTTTTAGTATTACTCTATTAATTAACAGATTTAGTATTACAATGATAACAACTTCTACTGTTCACTTGCCCTGAATATAGAAATTTGCTATGAAGGGAAGAAGAAAGGAAATGGTTATAACAACATCAAGACTGTTTCTTCAAGGGCACAAATTGATCGGACACAAATCATAACAGGGGAAAACTTCTTTAGTTCTGTTTAATTCCAGGCAAGAGTCATAGTTTAACAATCAATTGTGCAGCAAAATTCCACATTATTCAGAGGTTATCATACCCAGATTACATACCCATACCCAGAGGTTATCATACTTCAGAATTAACCAAGAGGGAAAGTTTCCTATTCAGAAAGTAAATAGCACAATGGGAAACTGAGTCAAAGGGATCTTACCTTTGCTTACCCATCCCCTCAACTTTTCCCAGGAACAGACATCTACCTGTAGAAGTTTTAAGATCACACTCCCTTTGGGTAGCACATGGCATTCTCCTTGAATGGTGAAATATTGGCTTCATGACAACTCAGACAATCATACCTGAAGCCAAAACTTATAACAATTCATTTAAAACTCAAAAGCTTATGGAAATGATTGTTTGATAAATCAAAATAAATTAATTAATATAAATAAATAAATAAATAAATAAAAAACAAAACTTATAACAATGTCAAATTACAGCCCAAAAGATTTTACCTCAAATAGCAAAATTCCACTAATCACAACTTAGGGCTAAGTCATAACCGTTTTTCTCATGTTTCAATAACAGTTAACAATGAGCACAAGGAAAGACATTTAGCCTTCATTTTAAATGAAGAATAATCACAATCAGGAGTTTCACACAAAGTCAATACATTGAGTGATAGTTCACTCAAGACTCCAGAAAAATTCTGGCCACTGTAAGCCTCCAATTTGTATTGCTTATTCAAAATTGAAATTTTTTAATCTAATGTCTAAATTTTGGGGACATCACTCTCTCCTAGTTCTCCACCTACCTATCGGACCACTCTTTCTTAGTCTCTATTACTGGATCCTCCTCCAGATCATGCCCTTTAACCTTCAGTGTCCCTCAGAGTTCTGTCCTGGGCCCTCCTTTCTTCTCCTTCCATACTACTTCACTTGGCAATCTCATCATCTCCCATGGAATTAATCATCATCTCTGTGCTGATGATTCTCAAAACTACCTATCCTGCCCTGATCTCTCTGCCGACCCACACTCTTGCATCTCCAACTGCATTTCAACTGGATGTCCAGTAGACATCTTAAACTAAACATGTCCAAAACAGAACTCTTTATCTTTCCCTCTTCCTCCCATTTCCAAACTCCTCTATTACTGCAAAGAGCAACACATCCTGCCACTCCCTCAGGCTCACTCGGAGTCATCCTGAATTCCTCACTATCTCTCACCTCCGTATCCAAGCTATTGCCAATGCCTGTAGATTTCACCTCCACAACAGCTCCTCTATACTTCACTTCTGCAACATCTCTTCTATATGCTCCCTTCTTTCCTCTGACACAGCCACCACTGTCATGCAGGCCCTAATAGCAATAAGCTGCTAGTGAGTCTGCTTGCCTCAGATATCTCCCTGCTTCAATCCATTGTGCATTCAACCATTAAAATATTTTTCCTAAAGTGCAGGTTCAACCATGTCACTCCCCTACTCAATAAACTCCAGCAGCTCCCTATTGCCTCCAGGATCAAATAAAAAATGTTCTCTTTGCCATTCAAAAACCGTCATAATCTAGCCCCCTCCTACCTTACCCAGTTTTCTTATACCTTATTCCCCAACACTTACTTTTCAATATAATAGGTATTATTATCCTCATTTTACACATAAGAAGTTGAGGCTCATAGAGGTTGTGACTGGCCCTTGGTCACACAGTGAAGGGGAATATGTGAAGCCTAATAGTTCAACACCTTCTATATCAAGTACATGTAAGAAATATATACATCAAAAAATTCACCTGATGTGAAGTTTCATGTCTGGTTGGAAACAAATAAGCAGTGGAAATCATCTGGTAATATGTATCCATGTGCTCTGGGTCCCAAAGGATTAACTGTAAGATTAGGAAAATAGATATACAGGTTCTGAAAGCTGTGACTGACTTTAGGATCAAACAGGAAAATATCATACCTGAGTCCATCAAGTCTAGTACAGGAATGGGATCTAGAAGAATAAAAAGTCTTGACATCAGGGAATGAGATTGTACCAAGACTCTTTATTGAGAGAACAGAAACAGTCATCAGATAAAAGTTTTGGAAATCTCTAGTTGTACCCAAGTGGACTGTGTGCAGACAAAGCCTGAACTCTAAAAGTTTATGGTTTTCAAGAGACAAACAAGTGCAGGACATTTAGACCACCTTGATGAGAAAAAGAACAGGAAAATGATGCCCCGACAGCTCCCAATGGAAGCCAAGGATTTACTGAATTCAAGATTTCTTATGCCAAGAGAGCAAGAAGAGAGAAAAGCATGCACTACCTTTCTTATCCACCCCCACATCTTCCCCACTCTAAAATTCTTCTCTAAATAACTAAATGTCAGAAGTCCAAAGTCCTCCAAGGCCTAATAGAAGATCTGTCCCTTGGGTCCTGCTCTAGCTAGAATGTCCTAATCTGTGAAAGCAAGAGTCCAAGGAAGAAGCTGCATATTGAAGCAAAGTCGATCTAGATAAGCTTCATTCTCCCCACAAGGTTCAGGGAGACTCTATGTTGGAGCTGAAGGAATTGATGGAGTGGTGTGGGTTGAGAAAAGGGGTATTCTGATCAAAATAAAAAGGATGGGGCAGGGAGTATGAAGAACAGGATGAAGTAGACAAAGAGTCTAATACAGACCAACTAATCTCTTAGTTCTCTGAACCTAAGTACACTCATGACCAGAATGAAGCACCTAACCCATTCAATTTAGTCATTCACTCACCTTTCAGGTGAATGACTCTCAAATCACATACTTAGCCTCAAACTCCCCTCAGAGTCCTAGTAATGGATTTTTAAGTCTCCTTGCTGCTTACCTCTATTTGACTATTCATACGACACCTCAGATTCAACATGTCCAAAATTAAAATCATTGTTGTCAAAATCAAACAAGAAAAGATCCTTTCTCCTAACTTCTCTATTTCTGTTCTGGTACTACCACCTGCCCAGGATCCAGATTTCTAAATTTTGGAGTCATTCTCTACTCCTCTTTTCATCTTTGACTCTTCCTTCTTCCTCATCCCACCTGTCCCTAGCCCCTTTTCTTTCCCTCCCCCACCCTAATCAATTCTCAGGCCCTTTCGATTCCACCTCCAAATTATCTCTGGAATACATTGCACTCCTACTTCCACCAACCCAGATAAAGCTTTCCTCAACTCTCACATGAGCTACTCTAAATGGTTCTCCATCTTTCCACAATGGTAAAAACCACACCATTTAAACAAAACTTTGGCAGAATCATTGTAGTAAAATCCTCTAAAATTCTTTTAACAGATGACATCAAACAACAGGATCTATGATTTCATTAATTTAGAGCACTCCCAGGTAATGAAACTTTCTCCCAAGTCAAATCATTAGCACATTCTCTGCAACTTATTGTCTAAGAGGGTTGCCTAGGGCACTAAGAGGTAAGTGACTTTCCCAAGGTCACAGAACCAGAGCTGAGACTTAAACCCCGGGTCTTTCTGGCTTTGAGGCCAGTTCTCCAACCACAACACCACTCTACTCCATGAGTTATGTAAAAGAAATGGAAAACAAGGTTGTATAATTTAATTATGACATGATATGTCTCCTTTTATATGCACACAAATATATAGATAGCTGTGAGAAATAGCCAGTTGTTTTTTTTTTTATTTCCACAAAAGTCATGTAGAATCTAAGGAATGCAACCTAAGGATTAGGCAGAAGTTAAACAAAGGAAGACATAAAGCAGAATTGGTGAACGAATGGACTGAGAAAACCAGTTCTGAGGTTAGGTATAGATGAACATATCCTCACCACAAGCAGAAGGGGTGTGGGCGTACCAAAATAAGGGCAAAAGTAAATAAGAGCCTGGATTTCTGAACTGTGGGGAGTGGGAGGTGTAAAGAGGGACAGGGATCACAATAGGGAAATCAGGCGCTTCAGATAGACTGTAACCTCTATAGAACCCAGCCAATGGGGTAATAGGGGAAGGAAATTCGAGTGGGGAATAGGGAATAAAAAGGTGTGCATCTCATGTCAACACATGTGCTCTCACATGCATGCTCTCACACATGTGGAACACCTGGCCTTCCCAGGTCATTAATAAAGCTTCTTCCTGATTTAACAATGGATTCATGGAATTCATGATATAGATAACAATGGCCCATCTAGAACAAAAGAAAACAAGTTTTTGTTTTGCTAGAAACAGTTTGCTCAGTTTTTCTGTACCCACTATCACTAAAGAGGTTAATGCAATTGTTACTTTTTTTCCTAATTTATTCATTAAGTCAGAGCTAT
>NW_020948520.1:0-1028 GCF_900497805.2 Vombatus ursinus | reverse complement strand
GGGGGGGTGGAGAAGAAGAGGAAATTTATTAATCAAACTAAGTGTGATTCTATAAGAGGAACTATTTGTCATATGTAAGAGCTTTTTTTCAAATTTTTCATTTACTGTCAGTTCAAGTGCTAATTACATTTCACCATCTGGTCCTTAAAGTGATCCCCTAAAAAAGCTTTATCCAATAATTTAAGAACAAGAGAGATTGAACGACTGGCTAGGAATTAATGGAGTCAAGACTAGAACCCAAGTCTCCAAATACCTCTTCCAGTGCTACTTCTGTGATGTATGCTACAATATTACCACTCGTTCAAGTGAAATAGGTAATCTTTGTTCCTGCTTAATGAGTTGTTAGTCCTGCCCATAAAGCCGAAATAGGGGGAAAGAATAGAAGGAAGAGGCCAGGAAGTGTGGGAGATCTGATGAGACACAGCCATGGGGGGCAGGTGCTGTGGCAGCCAGAAGAGCAGCTGTTCATACCTTGGCCTGCCCTTGAGGCAAATACCCCTCCTCCACAGGCCAAAGTCTGTTGTCGTCATTACATTGCAGAGGTTGGCTGACTGGTCAAGTGAGCCTGTGTTCCTTAACTGTGTCCTATATGCCCCAGAATTTATATGTCTGTAGACTGGATGAGGACCACCAAAGAATCTTTATGTTTTGTATTTTTTTAATATAGTTCTGATGATTTTATTCTTTCTATTCTAAACTTAAGAGGAAAAAAAACCCAACACCTACTATGCACAGTATCTTTGTCTGGTAGCCTATATGGTAGATGTTATGTTAATCACTGTGTTCATGTGATTAAGGTTCCGTTTTTCTGTGATGGAAAGTCAAAGTTATTATGATTGGATCAAGCCACACCAAATACACCTCTTTAGACTAAGAAGAAGAATGTGGCCCCAAGGAACGTCAAATTGGAAACCAAAGGTTGTCAGCTCTCTGAGATACATAGAGAGCTTGGCTGTTTTCCTTAGAGCTCTCCCACTGGTATTGGTTGGAGCATTTAATAGCCAGGGTACAGTTTCTTAAAACATGAT
>NW_020948519.1:0-1029 GCF_900497805.2 Vombatus ursinus | reverse complement strand
ATCATGTTTTAAGAAACTGTACCCTGGCTATTAAATGCTCCAACCAATACCAGTGGGAGAGCTCTAAGGAAAACAGCCAAGCTCTCTATGTATCTCAGAGAGCTGACAACCTTTGGTTTCCAATTTGACGTTCCTTGGGGCCACATTCTTCTTCTTAGTCTAAAGAGGTGTATTTGGTGTGGCTTGATCCAATCATAATAACTTTGACTTTCCATCACAGAAAAACGGAACCTTAATCACATGAACACAGTGATTAACATAACATCTACCATATAGGCTACCAGACAAAGATACTGTGCATAGTAGGTGTTGGGTTTTTTTTCCTCTTAAGTTTAGAATAGAAAGAATAAAATCATCAGAACTATATTAAAAAAATACAAAACATAAAGATTCTTTGGTGGTCTTCATCCAGTCTACAGACATATAAATTCTGGGGCATATAGGACACAGTTAAGGAACACAGGCTCACTTGACCAGTCAGCCAACCTCTGCAATGTAATGACAACAACAGACTTTGGCCTGTGGAGGAGGGGTATTTGCCTCAAGGGCAGGCCAAGGTATGAACAGCTGCTCTTCTGGCTGCCACAGCACCTGCCCCCCTATGGCTGTGTCTCATCAGATCTCCCACACTTCCTGGCCTCTTCCTTCTATTCTTTCCCCCTATTTCGGCTTTATGGGCAGGACTAACAACTCATTAAGCAGGAACAAAGATTACCTATTTCACTTGAACGAGTGGTAATATTGTAGCATACATCACAGAAGTAGCACTGGAAGAGGTATTTGGAGACTTGGGTTCTAGTCTTGACTCCATTAATTCCTAGCCAGTCGTTCAATCTCTCTTGTTCTTAAATTATTGGATAAAGCTTTTTTAGGGGATCACTTTAAGGACCAGATGGTGAAATGTAATTAGCACTTGAACTGACAGTAAATGAAAAATTTGAAAAAAAGCTCTTACATATGACAAATAGTTCCTCTTATAGAATCACACTTAGTTTGATTAATAAATTTCCTCTTCTTCTCCACCCCCCC
>NW_020948518.1:0-1556 GCF_900497805.2 Vombatus ursinus | reverse complement strand
CAGATGACTGATGGCCATATAAGTTGCACAGCAGTAGAATTTAATTATATGTTAAAAATTAGCCTGAACACACCACCTGCAACCAAAGTTAAGCTCTCGGACATTATTGATATAAAAATGGATTCCTGCTTTTGAATGACTCAAACACTGTAGTCCTTGGAGGCAGAACACCTTATTAAAAAATGGAAGTAACAGAGTCTTGTCAAAACACAATAGAAACACCTTCTTTTGTATCTTTTGGACAGACATGTGTATGTCTCATATCGAAGTGGATAACAGGGAATGTGATTGACAAAAGACATTGCAAACCTCCAGATGATAATGATGAATTTGAAAAGCAGAGAACAGCTGCTATTGAAGAAATTTCAAAGAGCAGAAAAACTAAGATATTTGATGGAGGTAGCAGTGATTCTAGAAGTAATCTCAGAATGAATACTAGAGGGAGTCAAAAAAGTAAAGTTTTCAAGAAAGAAAAGATAACAAAACCTGAAGGAAAATATGAAGGTGTCTATCAAGAGCTGGTTGATGAAAAGGCTCTGAAGCAAGTAACAGAAATGGGCTTCAGTAAAGAAACATCCTGGCATGCCCTTATGAATAAGTGCAAAAACTTAGATGTAGCATTAAATATTCTTTTCAACAGCAATAAACACAAATCTGTTTTGAGTTTGCCAGTGAGAAGCAAAGGAAAAAAAGCAAGGGACTAGGAAGATGGAAGATGAAGAGGAGTTAGGAAATTCCAGGCCATCAGCACCCAATACATTATTTGATTTCTTGGAATTGAAAATGGGGTCTTTAAACATGGAAGAATAAAAAACACAGTCTCAGCCACTTAATCAGGGACAACACAGAGTGTTGAATAATGAAAAAACAATGAAGTAAAATATTATAATCAACCAAGACATCTTCCTTTAAATGATACCAGACAACCAAGGAATGAAAAACTTCCTTATTTTCAAAGGGTCACTCAAAATTCAACACAAATTTTAGCAAACAGTGGGTTACCTAGAAGCTCTTCTATGGCATGAAGCATGGGTGAACAAGAGAATTGTGATAGGCCTTATACTGGAAATGACAGAATTAAGGTTATTGTATGGACTTCAACTTCTAACCAGAATAACTGTGCTTTAAAAAATAATAAAAGAGATGCCTATGAGAAATAGACCAAGCAAAGGTCCAGCTTACTTAGAGGTAAAACAGAACAAAACAAAACAAAACAAAACAAAACAAAACACTTCCTCAAGAAACCCATAGCCCACAATAATCAAAAGCCTGGGAAAAAGGAAAACTACATATTAAACCTTGATCAGTTATATGGAAGGAAAACATGAACAAGTAATGAAATTTTAGTGGTATGAAAAATGATACATATTTTAGTATGAATACAGATTACTCTAATTCTGTTAGAACTGATGACTTCAGTGTTGTAGCAAGTGGAGAGGCTGAATCCTCAATGTTGCTGCCCCAAAGGATAATGAAGAATGTCAAGTTGCACCAAGGATGCTGTGCTTGCAGATGACTGATGGCCATATAAGTTGCACAGCAGTAGAATTTAATTA
>NW_020948517.1:0-1166 GCF_900497805.2 Vombatus ursinus | reverse complement strand
TAATCCTGATGGAACTCTTTAGAGGAAGTGATTGGAAAGCTGTATTATGTGTTGAAAGGACTTTGTTTAAAAGTCAATTATTGCCCTGCATTTCCATTAGTTGTATTGACTTGAGCTTCTAGAGGCAGCATGTTGTAGTGGGTTAGAGAGCAGGTCTCAAGAGTCAAGAAGACCTGAGTTCAGGTCCCCTCTCTGACACAGACCGGCTGTGTGACCCTGGGCAGATCATCTGATTTCTCCAGGTAATGGTCTGAGTCAATATGTTGCAGGGAAGATGCTAACCTGTATTAGTCAAGGAAGGTCTATGCCCTCTCTTGCCCCCAGCTCCTTAATAAAATGAAGGGTCTAGCAAAAAAAATTTTTAAGATAAATTATTATCCTTAATAAAGCCAAATTACTTTGTAGAACATTGATGGTTCCTTCTCACTGCAGCTAACTTTTGCATGCCTGTGTCAAGCCAGATAGGTCACAGTCATTACCAATGTGTCCTTTCTCAGGTCTGTGAAAAAAGGCACTACACTGAATTTCCTTTGTACATATTGGAAATTCCACACCGTCCCCATTCTGGAAAGAAAGAATATTTACTGTGAGCTGAGCAAGAAGACCCGTAAAATTACCAGGCTGGGGCCCTACACCCTGGACAAGAAGAGCCTTCACATCAATGGTGAGCAGCCAACCCTGCCCAGGACATGCAGTTCCTTGACCTCCATGCTTGGTCCCACTCCTCTTAGCCCCTCACCTGTCAAAGCAATTTTCTGTGCCTATGAGGATCCAGCTTTGTTTCCATGGCACCTGTCTTACTGAAAGTACCTTCCTATTATGTGTTTGGAGTCTGAGGGGAAGCAGAGGTCTCACAGAGGTAAGCCTAAGAACCCTACATGGGCAGATGGACTCCTGACCTGGGAACCACTTTGTGAAATCCTCTCTTAGCTGATGACCCATATTTTTCAGCTCTTTTGGCTTCAGATGCTCTCTCTCATGTTTCTCCTTAATCCTTTCTCAAAATCCTAGTCCCCTTCATCCATGGCTGTTCTCTCTCTCTGCAGGTTACAATGATCGAATAGCCCTCTCCTCCACCACAGGCTATGAGTATTCTTATCCTGGGGGCAAACAGAGAATACCACTTGTCCGTCCCAACCCTGTTCTCATAGCATCCTGGGAAAGAG
>NW_020948516.1:0-7989 GCF_900497805.2 Vombatus ursinus | reverse complement strand
GGGGTATTCCAGGAAGAGGTACAGCTTTGTCCGTAATTTGTTCTTATCACAAGGAGGCCTTGATAGCTGCAACGCTAGTAATTTTCCAGAGGTCATACTGGGCCTGTGGTCCCTTACATGTCCCCCTTTTCTTTCCTTAAGAGGGAAGGTTTAGCAGAGGGGTTTGTGCCTGTCTTAGGTTGTCCCGAGGAGTGGGAGACTGTTGCCCATCATGGGGGCAATATGCAAGGCAACGCCCCTGGCTTAGGTCAGACTCCCCTCAGGGGGATCTTACCCATCATTGGCTAACCAAAAAAGCGCTCAGACTAATCCTTGGGACCGGCCAATGTCGGTATAAAGATCAGGGTCGCCAGTATCCAGCAGACAATAATGGACCTGAATAGGTTTGGACAAGGCCTTGTCCAGCTGTTGTTTGACATAGGAGGTGATCTTCCGGAACACCCAAGGACCAAAGGTTAGAGCTAATAAAAACACAAATATAGGCCCTACAAGAGGTAAAATGTAAGGAAGAAAGCCATGAAGATTACTTAAAAAAGGATTTTCAAACAGTTCTCTCCGACGCTTGACCAGATCATCCTGTAATTTCTTTATCTTGTCCCGGACTACACCGGACTTATTAGCATAGAAGCAACATTTCTCCTGTAAGGCCAAGCATATACCCCCTTGTTCGGCTGTCAAGAGATCCAATCCCCTTCTGTTCTGCAAGACCACCTCGGCTAGAGAGTCAATCTGGTCCTGGAGATCACTAATAGTTCCTGATAAGGTTTGGATATCATCAATGAGCTGTGCAGAGAGTTTATTATAGGAGTGTATGGCGACTCCCAAGCCCCCAGACCCTCTCGCAAGGGCTCCCGTAATGCCCAAGCCAACAAGCAAGGGAATAGCAAATACGGCCCTTTTATGTCTTCCAGCCATAAAGTCGAGGCTGGGAACCGGAACAGGCTTGTTCCCCGGAACAATATCCATCTCAGGTAGAACGGAGGCAATGGAGCAATAACCAGTCCAATTTACGGGCAACGCTGGGAACGCCATATTCCCTCCGCAGAGAAAAACATGGCCTAGAGGGGGACACAGGAAACTGCTAGTACGAAGGACAGAGGAACAATTCACATGAGGGAGAAAACCCACATCAATGGAGACAGAGGCATTGGGAGTGGTACCCTCAAAGCAGGGGGCTACAAAGAGTGACTGATTCAAAGGGATCGGTTGAATCCTAAAAGGGGGGCCTAGGGAACAATTTACCGGAAGGGAAGGATTTTCAGCAGGAGCAAGGTTACCAAGGGGGGGTAACGCCATAGGAATGGGAGTACCGAGGGGCAAGCAAAGCCAGCAGTCCACAGCCAACACAGGATTGGTCTTATTTAGCATAAGGTGAGTGGATTCCAAAATGACAGACGTCTGACCATCGAGACTCAATCTGTGAGGCCGGGGACGCGCCAGAGGATGATAATGGAGGGAGGGGAATTGGGCCTGAATGAGTTCCTCAATGTGCTGCTGGACCTCATGTTCTCTGGCTCTGTCAGAAGGGCACCCTCCGTCTGATACATGTAGGGGTGCACGTTCGGGCCAACAGACATCGTGGCCAACATCGGCAGACGAACAAGACGCCTGGGCATATTTGTTAGTATGTCCCTGGAGAGTGGCGGAGGTTTCCCCACCAAAGGTTCCTGCATAGGCTTGCTGTAGAACTGCCATCAAATAAACCTTATTATTAGAAGAACACTGCTGGACGCTGTTATAGCAAAGGGAATGAATAGCTTGATAGTAGCGACAGGGGGAGTGGCAGGGACCAGGGGACCCAGGCAGAGAGGGAATGACTCGGGGTTTGGCAACACACTCCCACCGTTGCTTAAATCCCCCACCGGTGGATGGTCGATAGGTGAGATAGGCGGTGTGTTCATTGCAGTCGTTGGAGTAAGAGAACCACTGCGGTGTTACCCGTGTATACCCTCCACGGCAGTCACAGGGTGGCCCAAAAAGGGAGGCGAGGAGATCGTTGCCGGCCAGGGCGTCAAAACCAGCAAGGCAGACCCTCAGGACAGCCAGGAGGCACCAGCGTAGGGGTGATCGTTTTCCAAGCATTTCCTGTAGATAAAGAAAAGAAATATTTCTCAGAGAGGTTTGTCTTCCCTGGAAGGAAGGTTAACTGGAGGCGGAGAAGCCATTTCACAGGAATCAACTTGCTTTACAAGCCTCTCAGGAAGCCAGCGAGCAGATTGTTTTTCTTTAATATATATACAGACCGAACCCCGACCCCAAATAAGAACAGGGTCGGGACCCTGCCACTGGTTAGTAAGGGGATCTTTCCACAGTACTTTGGCATAATTGTGCTGGGATTCGGGGTGCCAAAACCTATCAGCCGCTGATTTGCCAGTATCGTCTAATTGAAGAAAATTTAATATGAAAAGAGCATGGCTGACCAGGTTCCGAGGGGATCCTTTGACCAGGTAGAATGCCCCTCTTCGAAGTTTGGTAATAGTGTTTTTTAAAGTTTGATGGGCCCGTTTCACAATACCTTGCCCTTGAGGATTATAAGGAATGCCTGTGACATGAGAGATACCAAGGGTGGCACAGGAGGAGCGAAAAGCTGTGCCAGCGTAGCCAGGCCCATTATCGGTTTTAATAGACTCGGGCTTGCCCATAACAGTGAGGCAAGAGAGGACATGAGCTATCACGTGGCGGCAGGCCTCACCGCTCTGCAATGTGGCAGAGAGAAAGCCGCTGTGAGTATCGATGGAGACATGCATATATTTTAAATGACCAAAATCAGAAACATGAGTCACATCCATTTGCCATAGGGCGTTAGGAATTAAGCCACGGGGGTTCACTCCTAAATGGGGGGTGGGGAGAAGGGTCACACATGAGGAACATTGCTTAACAATCTGTCGAGCTTGTTCATGAGTGATTTTGAACAAAAGTCTAAGGGTGGTAGAATTAAGATGATGAAGGGAGTGGGCATGAGTGGCCCTATCCACAGGGGACAGATAAAAAGCCGAAATAGGCATACGGGTGGCGTGGTCAGCGAGGTCATTACCCTCTGACAAGGGACCAGGGAGACCTGAATGTGCCCGCAGATGGCCAAGAAAAAAAGGGGCAGCCCTAGCACGGATGGCAGACTGTACTGAGAGAAATAGCTGAATTGCAGAGGAGTTAGGTTTTAGATGGGAGGCTGTTTCTAATAAGGGGACAGAGTGGACCACATATGCACTATCTGTATAAATGTTCAAAGGAGTGGAAGGAAAAGTTCGGAGGACTACAGAAATAGCAAACAATTCCACTAACTGGGCAGAGCGATAGGGTGTGGACAGAGGGGTAGCCACGCCATTGCATGAATATGCAGCGGTCCCAGATGAGGAGCCATCAGTAAAAACTGTAAGGGCCCCTACTAAAGGCTCCGTAGAAGTTAATTTAGGGAAGACAAAGGGGTGTGTGCGAATAAAATGTAACATTTTATGAGCAGGATAATGATTATCTATATTTCCGGGAAATGAGGAAAGCGCTATAGGCCAAAGGTCAGAGGTACGAAAAAGCCAATCAACCTCCGCCTTTGCACAAGGTAGAATGATAGAGTGAGGCTCCTGACCAAAGATCTTAACACTGGTATCTTGGGCTTGAATAATGAGTTCTGCTACTAGATTATAATAAGGAACAACAACCTTGGACGAGGAGGAGGGAAGATGAACCCAGAGAAGGGGAGAGGCCACCTGCCGAAAGACTCCCGTGGGTGTGTGTGAAGTGGCACAGACAATAAAAAGGAATGGAAGGAAATAATCCAGGGCTGACACAAATTGGCCTTGAATGGCTTGTGTGATTAAGTCTAAAGCCTTTTTGCCTTCAGGAGTTAACTGTCTAGGTGATCGGGGGCCTGGGTCCCCCCTTAAAATATCAAACAGAGGTTTCAAATCACCTGTAGTAAGACGGAGATAGGGGCGGATCCAATTAACATCCCCTAACAACTTTTGGAAATCATTAAGAGTTCTTAAATGACTAGTTCTCAATTTCAGGTTAGAAGGCCTAACTAGGGAACCACGGAGCTCAAAACTGAGGTATGTATAAGGGTCCATGACTTGGATTTTCTCGGGGGAGACCTGCAGACCCCATTCAGCAAGGTTTTGCGAGAGAAAAGCAAAGCAATGGGAGAGGGATTGTGACTCGGGGCTAGCGATTAATATATCGTCCATATAGTGGAGGATATAAAGGGAGGGCCAACGATCACGAGCGGGCTGAATAGCCGCAGCCACAAACTTTTGGCAGAGTGTAGGGCTATTAGCCATTCCTTGGGGGAGCACTTTCCACTGAAAGCGTTTCATTGGGCTCTGAAAATTCACAGAAGGCAAACTAAAAGCAAAACGAGCACGGTCAGCAGGGTGCAAAGGAATAGAGAAAAAGGCATCCTTAAGGTCAATAATGATTTTAAAAAATGAGCTGGGGATTGCCACAGGGGAGGGCAGACCAGGTTGAAGGGAGCCTTTGATGATCATGGTTCGGTTAACAGCGCGAAGGTCCTGCAAGAGCCTCCATTTTCCCGATTTCTTTTTGATAACGAAAATAGGGGTATTCCAAGGGGAATCGCTATATTCAATCCGGCCAGAGAGGAATTGCTCCCGCACTAGCTCCTTGGCAGCCTCAAGCTTCTCCCTTGGAAGTGGCCACTGATCAACCCACACGGGCACGTCATCCTTCTATAGGATACGGTCTGCGTGGGGTGCAGGAATATCAGCGGCCATCAGAATAAATTTCCCAGACCTAATCTTTCAGGGCGAGGAGAGGCCTCAATGGGAGAACGAATGCCCTGTGAGTTTTTTCCAAGACCTTGGCCAGGTAGGAAACCCTGCCTCAGCATCTGGGAGGTAACAAGATCACTCAGACTGCACATAACCATTCCCATCTGTGAGAGAATATCCCGGCCCCAGAGGTTAAAGGGAAGGCCAGGAATAACATAAGGTTTCACAAGACCAGTGTTATTCTCAGCATCTGACCAGGTCAAAAATTTGGCACTCTGCTCAGGATCTACTGCCTGGCCTATGCCTTTAAGGTTAGTAAGGGCAGAAACTAAAGGCCAGGAAGCAGGCCAGGACTCCTTCCTAAGAATGGTGGCATCAGCGCCAGTATCCACAATCCCTTCAAACTGTTTGCCCTCAATCTTTAGGAGAAGCAGGGGCTTTTGGGGGAGAACAGGCTGAACCCAAAAGGCATCGGAGGAGCCGAAGCCACGCGGGCCACGAGGGGAAGGCCTCTGGGAAGAACCCACGGAATTATCAAGAGGAAGCAAAAGAAGCTGCGCCAGGCGCGTACCCGCCGGAATGGTTTTTGGAACAACAGAGGCGGTAGAAACTATCACCTTGATCTCACCAGTATAGTCATTATCAATTACTCCTGGATGTACAAAAAGATCAGAGATCGTAGAGGAGGCTCTCCCAAGGAGAAGGGCAAAGAGCCCCGGAGGGCAGGGACCGAAAACCCCAGTACCAAGGACCTGAGGTCCCTGGTCTGCACTTAATACTGTGGTGGAGGAGGAACGGAGGTCCAGTCCCGCGCTGCCAGGGGTTGCTCGGGAGAGATCAGAGATTGAGACACGGCCAGCCGAGCGGTCCCAGGGCCGGCCTGTGAGGGGATGAAAGGGGCCTGGGGCTGGCCCCGAGGAAGTTTCCCTGTGGCGACAAGGGGAGGCCCTCAGCGGAAGTTTTAGAGCGGCACTGAGAGGCCCAGTGAAGACCCTTCTTACATCAGGGACAGAGGCCAGGGTGACCAACACGGCCTTGCTTGGCGTTTGGGCAATTTCTAGCAAAATGACCAGGAGTGCCGCAATTAAAACATTTAGGAGAGGCGTTGGGGGGGGCAGCAGCAACAGCCCCGGCAAAGGCATCCTGTAACGCGGCACCTATAGCGGCGCCAATTTGACGACTGGAGCCAATATCCTGACAGAGACGGATATAATCAGAAAGAGACCCCTGACGTTTTTGCGGGCGAATGGTGGCCTGACAGGCAGAATTGGCATTTTCAAAAGCAAGCTGCTTGACAAAATCACTGTCGCCCTCAGATGGCCCCAACAGTCTTTCCGCGGCTTCAGTTAGACGACTAACAAAATCAGCGTAAGGCTCCTCAGGCTTCTGGCGGATGGAGGCAATAGAGGTCGTAGCGGGTCCTTTAGGAGGTAACAGCCGCCATGCCTTTCGTGCAGCAGCCTGAATTTGAGCAAAAATTCCGGAAGCAAACTTAGATTGGGCCTCATTAGTATTAAAAGGAGGAAGGCCAACAAGCATTTCATAAGTCCATTCCGCACTTTCCCCTCCAGCCTCACGATTACGGCGGGCCGCTTCCTTACATAATTCTTTAAATTCAGATTTCCAAAGCACAAAATTTCCTCCACTCAGGGTGGCGCGGGCAAGGTGAAGCCAATCATGAGAAGTGAGCCATAAATGATCAAGGGCATCAAGGATGGAGAGGGTGAATGGGGCAACAGGGCCATACTGAGAGACTGCCTCTTTTAGTGTTTTTAGCATCTTATACCTGAGGCGTCTATATTGCCGGGGGGCAGCCTCCTCTCCCTCCTCGTCAGTGTCACTTGACGCAGTTTTGTCCTCAATAATGGGAAAAAGAAAAGCGGGGGAGGAAGAGAAAAGACTCCTTTTCTTAGGGAGTAAAGACCCTGCATCTTTAGGGGAAGGGAGGGGGGCCAAAACAGGGGATTCGGATTTGGGTTTGGAGGTTACTGTAGGGGCAGTGAGAGCAACAGCAGGGCCAGGAATGCAATCAGCGAGTTCCAAATCAAGGAGCCGTAGTTCCTTAAGCAGCTGTGCTTTCTCTTTCTTAAACATCAACGTCTGTCGGAGGGACTGAATCTGAGAGGGGAGCGAGGTCAAGGGAGTGTCAACAGGCGGAAAAGGGGGAAGAGTATGATAAGGAGGGGGAGCAGAAGCGGGCAGAGAAGCAGGAAGATGAGGGGTTGGGAGTGGAGAAGCAGGAGCAGTGGGCGCGGAAGCAGAGTGCTGTATAGTAGGAAGACATGCAGGAGTGGCACTGAAATTACAGGGGTCATTATAAGAAGCAGCCTCCTGCTCAAGGTCAGCTGCGTCAGTAGGATCTAAGGTATCATTTGACCTCTTGACCAAAGCCTCTTGTAAAACAGGATAAATGCGCTCAACTCTCCTACTTTGGGAGGAAAAATCATCTAAGGGCATGTCGATGGACACAGAATCACAATCCTTCCTAGACTCATCCTCTGTTGCGGGTGGGGCTGGTAATGGACAAGGAGGCTCCGGGGGGCCTCCGTCTTTTTCACTGACAATCTTACAAACCTCAGTCTCAAAAGGACGTATTTTCAAAATATCATAAATACAATTCCAGTAATTGAACGCAGTAACAGGGACCTTCTGGGGCCCGAAAGTTCTAAAATAATCATTAAGACAATCTCCCACCCGTTTCCATCTTTTCTCATCTATAGTTCCTTCCTGGGGGAACCAAGGACAAATGTCCTTTAAAAAAACAAAAAATTGTATAAGATCCTTTTTCTTAACCTTTACTCCCCGTGTCTTTAATGAGGCCTTAAGCCCTTCTACAAATTTTTCATGACTACTAGCATCCTGCCCCATTTTGAGTGTCTCCTTACCTCAGGTCTCTATTCCGCAGATCAGGCAAATCCGCGGCAACCAATTCTCATGTATCGTGACTGCAGTCGTTTTTTCCACAGGAGCACACACCAAAAACCTTTACTCCTTTTAAGGGGGTCTCGGGCCCCACGTTGGGCACCAAATGTCCCGTCCCGCGGGACATCAACGGAGGTCCGGACCTGTAAAAGAAGGAGGGGAGCAGGGGACACAGGAAATGGAGACAAGGCAGGCTTTCTGATCAAGTCTCGTTTATTGAAGGCAAGCTCAGGGTAGTTATACACACAGTAAGAGGGAGTGGGGGAGTTCCACCACCGGTATAGGGGCGGGGTATTCCAGGAAGAGGTACAGCTTTGTCCGTAATTTGTTCTTATCACAAGGA
>NW_020948515.1:0-1074 GCF_900497805.2 Vombatus ursinus | reverse complement strand
AGGGGGTGAAGGGACCAAGAAAGGCACCCTGAAGGAGACAGAGTTTGAGCTCTGTTTTAATAGGGTGGTGTTGGTGAGACTTACAACATCAGTATTAGAGAGGGAGGTGGGTAATGAGGAAGTAAAGTCAAGGGAAGTGTGGAGTTTAGATTACTCTTTTGAGAAGTTTGGCAGTTGAGAGAAGAAGAAATACAGGCTAGGGGTTCAGTGGGGTAGTAGGGTTAACATAAATCATTCATTCATTCATCTCCTTTCCTTCCTTCCTTCCTTCCTCCCTCCCTCCCTCTCTCCCTTCTTTCCTTCCTTCCTTCCTTCCTTCTTTCTTTCCCTCATCCTCATCAGTGATCTTCTATTATAGCTCCTTCCTCACAACCTGCTGATGTATTCGGGTCTTCCCTGTCACAAACACTTGAAGGAAGGAAGGAAGGAAAGAAAGAAGGAAGGAAGGAAGGAAGGAAAGAAGGGAGAGAGGGAGGGAGGGAGGAAGGAAGGAAGGAAGGAAAGGAGATGAATGAATGAATGATTTATGTTAACCCTACTACCCCACTGAACCCCTAGCCTGTATTTCTTCTTCTCTCAACTGCCAAACTTCTCAAAAGAGTAATCTAAACTCCACACTTCCCTTGACTTTACTTCCTCATTACCCACCTCCCTCTCTAATACTGATGTTGTAAGTCTCACCAACACCACCCTATTAAAACAGAGCTCAAACTCTGTCTCCTTCAGGGTGCCTTTCTTGGTCCCTTCACCCCCTATTTTTTCAAGTATGGCAGCTGGGAGGGGGTGAAGGGACCAAGAAAGGCACCCTGAAGGAGACAGAGTTTGAGCTCTGTTTTAATAGGGTGGTGTTGGTGAGACTTACAACATCAGTATTAGAGAGGGAGGTGGGTAATGAGGAAGTAAAGTCAAGGGAAGTGTGGAGTTTAGATTACTCTTTTGAGAAGTTTGGCAGTTGAGAGAAGAAGAAATACAGGCTAGGGGTTCAGTGGGGTAGTAGGGTTAACATAAATCATTCATTCATTCATCTCCTTTCCTTCCTTCCTTCCTTCCTCCCTCCCTCCCTCTCTCCCTTCT
>NW_020948514.1:0-1226 GCF_900497805.2 Vombatus ursinus | reverse complement strand
ATTGATTGTATCTAATATCTATCTGTATCTATCATTTATGTATGTATCTATCTATCTGTAAATGCTTGTTGATTGATCGTATCTAATATCTATCTGTATCTATCTATCTGTCATCTATCTATCTATCATCTGTCTATCTATCTGTAAATGCTTGTTGATTGATCTTATCTAATATCTGTATGTATGTATATATGTATGTATGTATGTATGTATCTATCTATCTATCTCTGCATATATGTATTTGTTATATCCTCTGACTAGAATGCCAGTCTCCCAAGGGAAGGGGGACTGTTTCACCTTTGTCTTGGCACACCCCATTACCTACCATAGAGCTTGGCGTGTAGTGGGTGCTAAATAAATGTGTGTTGATTGATACGACGTTTGAAGCAGGATTCACACCCACACTTTCCTTCAAGTCCAAGATGACGACTAGTATGGTTAGGCCAATGAGTGTAAAGAGTGACTAGCCTTTCAACAACTCCACAATCCATTCTTATAGGGCTTTTGGTATTCAGTGATGACAGGCAGAGAGGCATGTGGTCTATGGACCTCCCCGAAGGGAAGGCCACCAAAGATTCTCAACCCTGCTAGCCAAGACTAACATTCTGGTCACAGGTCATCTTCCTAGGTCTGTACTTTCGCTGTCTGGGTTCTCTTTCCCCAGGATGACAGTAGAGCCATTTTTTGGTTGGGTTTTCTCCAGTTTGTCACTGACATGCCTTGGTGACTGGTTCCTTTTTAGAGGGAAGTCTTTGACACTCCCTACACTGACCTTTGACCTTAAACTCAGTCTCCACTGGTAGGTCTAGCCACTCCACTCTCGTGTTAGGTGCCTTGGTCAAATGGTCTCACATTGCCAAGTTAAATGCAACCATCCAGGTCTGTATACTCACTGCCACCAAAGGTTCAGCTTCTTATTCTCACCAACACTTTTGGCTTCTGAAATGGCCATCCATCCCCAAACATATTCTCTGTATCCTGCCTTTTATCTATCTCTGGCAGCTATTCTCAGCTGACTGGAGAATATCTCCAGCTCATAGATATGAAGGCCATTAGACAGGTTCTCCTTGGGGATGAGTATCTGAGAGAAACAGGTCTAATGCACACTGAAGTCAACTGTGATTTTGCATGAAAATATAACTCAGTATTAAAATAACCATCAAGCCTTGATAATGCCCGAAACTTCATCTAATCAAGAGTTTTAATGCTTGCTGACCTAATGCTGC
>NW_020948513.1:0-1247 GCF_900497805.2 Vombatus ursinus | reverse complement strand
TCTATCTATCTGTAAATGCTTATCAATTGATTGTATCTAATATCTATTTGTATCAATCATCTATGTATGTATGTATCTATCTGTCTATCTATCTGTAAATGCTTGTTGATTGATCGTATCTAATATCTATCTGTATCTATCTATCTGTCATCTATCTATCATCTGTCTATCTATCTGTAAATGCTTGTTGATTGATCTTATCTAATATCTGTATGTATGTATGTATGTATGTATGTATCTATCTATCTCTGTGTATATGTATTTGTTATCTCCTCTGACTATAATGCCAGTCTGCCAAGGGAAGGGGGACTGTTTCACCTTTGTCTTGGCACACCCCATTACCTACCATAGAGCTTGGCATGTAGTGGGTGCTAAATAAATGTGTGTTGATTGATACGACGTTTGAAGCAGGATTCACACCCACACTTTCCTTCAAGTACAAGATGACGACTAGTATGGTTAGGCCAATGAGTGTAAAGAGTGACTAGCCTTTCAACAACTCCACAATCCATTCTTATAGGGCTTTTGGTATTCAGTGATGACAGGCAGAGAGGCATGTGGTCTATGGACCTCCCCGAAGGGAAGGCCACCAAAGATTCTCAACCCTGTTGGCCAAGACTAACATTCTGGTCACAGGTCATCTTCCTAGGTCTGTACTTTCGCTGTCTGGGTTCTCTTTCCCCAGGATGACAATAGAGCCATTTTTTGGTTGGGTTTTCTCCAGTTTGTCACTGACATGCCTTGGTGACTGGTTCCTTTTTAGAGGGAAGTCTTTGACACTCCCTACACTGACCTTTGACCTTAAACTCAGTCTCCACTGGTAGGTCTAGCCACTCCACTCTCGTGTTAGGTGCCTTGGTCAAATGGTCTCACATTGCCAAGTTAAATGCAACCATCCACGTCTGTATACTCACTGCCACCAAAGGTTCAGCTTCTTATTCTCACCAACACTTTTGGCTTCTGAAATGGCCATCCATCCCCAAACATATTCTCTGTATCCTGCCTTTTATCTATCTCTGGCAGCTATTCTCAGCTGACTGGAGAATATCTCCAGCTCATAGATATGAAGGCCATTAGACAGGTTCTCCTCGGGGATGAGTATCTGAGAGAAACAGGCCTAATACACACTGAAGTCAACTGTGATTTTGCATGAAAATATAGCTCAGTATTAAAATAACCATCAAGCCTTGATAATGCCCAAAACTTCATCTAATCAAGAGTTTTAATGCTTGCTGACCTAATGCTGC
>NW_020948512.1:0-1179 GCF_900497805.2 Vombatus ursinus | reverse complement strand
TGATTCTCAGAGAGGGTAACTGACTTGTCCAGGGTGATGCAGCTAGTGCATGTCTGAGACATGATTTGAACTCAATCTTCCTGACTCTAGGTGCTATCATTACACCATACAACTTCTGTATAACAAATGTTAGAGAGAAAGTAGAACTGTTTTGATTTTCTCTGTTCCATCAAGGAGCATGATTTTTGGATTTAAAAGGATGGAACAAAAGGAGTGAAAAAGAAATCTAAACCAAAATGGTAACGTCTAGTAAGATGACAGAGGTCAATTTTTCATTGATTCTCTCAAAAACAGCAACAGAAATAGCAACAAAAAGCACAGAGAGAGCATATGCAGACTTTTCTGAATGAGGGAAGAAACAAACAAATGACAGAAAAGCTAAAACACAATGAATATGTAAATAATATTTATTTAAAGAAATCAAAGTGGGGGGAAGTAAACAATTAACACTAATCGTAACACCAGAAACAAACCTGAAATGTTTGCAAAACGAATCGATTGGGATCAACACAACACACTGAAAGAGATAGAGGAAGAAATGAAATTAGTAACAAAGGAGCAAAAATAAAATGAGCATGAAACTCAGTAATTTGGAAATATCCATGGGGATTATAAATGAAACAAGAGATTCACTGAAAAATAAAGTTGTTCTTCTGGACGTCCAGCAGAAACACAAGAGGAGTTAGCCAAAGAGCTTGACGACAAGGCTCCTGGGAAGAGCTTAGTCCTTGGGCATCCACTGCAGGCTGCTCACCAGGGTCCTGAACAAAGGCTTCCCAGCATGACAGAGTCTGCCAGAGCCTGGGCTTCACTGGTGGAATGCCTTCAAGAATCATGGAAGGAAGCTATGTGACACTGGGCAAGTCACTTAGCCCCAATAGCCTAGCAATAAAAAAATAAAAAAATAAATCAAAGAAGGACCAGAATAGTATTTCTGTGGATGCAGATATGTCAAAGAGGGGAAGGCATGGGGGGCAGGAGAATCCCTGATAGTTTGGCCAAGTAACAATAATGGCTCACTTTTGTGTACTGCTTTAAGCTTTGCAAAGTGTTTTATATCCATCATATCATTTGAAATAATGATCCTGTACTGTCAGTGCTATTATTATCCCAATTTTGAAGATGAGGAAACTGATTCTCAGAGAGGGTAACTGACTTGTCCAGGGTGATGCAGCTAGT
>NW_020948511.1:0-8820 GCF_900497805.2 Vombatus ursinus | reverse complement strand
AGCCAGGGCAAAGACAGGGGGACATTGGGAGAAAGCTTCTAGGAATAGATTTTTCAATCCTTTTACCACTTGTCATATTCATAGGAGAATACCATTGGAACCCCATGCCAGCTTGGACTCCTCCCTGGCTGGGTCAGCTGCTACCTGAAGTCATCATCACCTCCATCGCCAAAGGAGAGAACAATCAGACAGCCATGAACAGCCCCCAGGAGCCACCACAACTGATCCCATGGTCCCCCAGCATGTGTATCTTTTCAAATCAAATGATGAATGGGAACAGCCCCCAAGTTATACCACAGGAGATTCCTTGGACCCAAAGTCCTCTCACCTATATTTCAAACAACCTCACCCCAAGGCCCCTCTTTCAATATCCAGCACCGATTATCCCCTTTCAGGTCATACAAGTTCCTTCTATCCAGCATCAAGACACCATAGAGAATAACCCCCATTTTCAACCCCAGGTCACCCCTTCAGTTTTTGTTTTTGATGTCATGAAAGATGAGGGGGCAGGTCAGTGTCTCTCCCCAAATAGACCCTAGGGAATCCCTTCCACTGATACCCCTTTGATCAACAAGGACAATGAAGAGCCAGTTGGAAACAGTTTCCAAGACCCAACAGCATTGACCCCACAGACTGTGCCAACTCCTGATTCAACCCACAATGAGGAGGCAGCTGACAACACCACCCAAGGTCATACTCCACAGGAAATCTCCTACACCCCAACATCCTGTATCCAGAATCCAGGGATCTACGAATACCAACCCCTAAATCCATGCTTAATGTGTCCATCTCCATTTCCCCAACCACATAGATGCCCACAATTCTTCCCCCCTGCCTCTGTATTTCTTTCCCCACATGTACATTCAAACACAATAGGAACCTAAATGTAAAGACATCCATTTTCTCCAAAACAGAAGGTCATCATGTTACCTACTTTGGAGAGGACTTGCCTGTTGGAGACCTTGGCTGGGTCCCTAGACTCCTGCTTTCATTTCCTCATTTTACCTCTCTTCCTCTTGAGACATGTCTAAATAAACCAAGATATTCCATAAATTTTGAGATGCCATCTGTCTGGAAATCATTATTTCTCATGTTTACATGAATAAAGAAAGAGGAGATCAATAAATTGGGCATGCAACTAAGAAAGCTAGAAAAAGAAATTAAAATCCTGAATTAAGTACCAAATAAGAAATTCTGAAAATCAAAGGACAGATTAATGACATCGAAATTTAAGAATACTATTGAACTAATAAATAAAAGTAAGAGCTGGTTTCATGGGGGAAAAAAAACAATAAAATAGATAACCTTTGGTTAATTAAATGAAAATAAAAAGTAAGAAGAAAACCAAATTCCCAGCATCAAAAATGAAAGGGTGAATTCACCAACAATAAAGAGGAAATCAAAACAATAATTAGGAGCTATTTTGCTCAAGTGTATGCTAATAAATTTAACAATCTTAGTGAAATGGATGAATATTTACAAAAATATAAATTGTGGGGGCAGCTAGGTGGCACAATGGATAGAGCAACCGGCCCTGAAGTCAGGAGGACCTGAGTTCAAACCTGGCCTCAGACCAAACACTTGACCCTTACTAGCTGTGTGACCCTGGGTAAGTCACTTAACCCCAAATTGCCTAAAAAAACAAACAAACAAAAAAAGAAACAAAAAACAAACAAAAATATAAATTGCCCAGATTAAGGGAAGAGGAAATAAAATACTTAAATAACTCCATTTCAGAAAAAGGAATTGAACAAGCTATCAATGAACTCCCTAAGAAATCTCCAGGGCTAGAAGGAATAAAAATGATATCTATCAAACATTTAAAGAAAAATTGATTCCAATACTACATAAACTATTTGAGAAAATAGGTGAAGGAGTCGTACCAAATTCTTTTTCTGATACATATGTGCTGCTGATACTAAACCAGGAAGAGTCAAAATTAAAAGAAAATTATAGGCTAATTTCCATAATGAATGCAGATGATAGCTGTAACTCATGAGGCCTTTCTCAGTATAAGGGTAGTAGGAAGGAATATATCTAGACAGAGGGCACAGGGTGAGTTGAACATGAAGGGATAATACCTAAAAAATAAAATTAAGGGGTGAGAGAGGATTGTACAGAAAGAAGGAGAAAGGGAGAGGTAGACTGGGATAAATTATCTTACATAAAAGAGGAAAGAAAAAGCTTTTACTGTGGAGGGGAAGAGGTGGGAGGTGAGAGGGAATGAATGAATCTTACTGTCATTGTATTTGGCTTAAGAGAATAACATTCATACTCAATTGGGTAAGGAAATCTATCTTACCCTACAGGAAAATAGGGGGAAAGGGGATTAGAGAGGTGGGGATGAAAGAAAGGAGGGCAAATTGGGGGAGGGGGTAATCAGAAGCAAAGACTTTTGAGGAGGGACAGGGTCAAAGGAGAGAATAGAATAAATGGATGGGAGATAGGATGAAGGGAAAGTTTTTCACAACATGGCTATCATGGAAGTGTTTTGCATGACTACACATGTATAACCTATATCAATTTGTTTGCCTTCTCAATGAGGGAGGGTGGGCAGGGAGGAAGGGAGAGAATTTGGCAGCAAAAGTTATAAAATCAAATGTTAAAAATTGTTTTTACATGCAACTGAAAAATAACATATACGTGCAATATACAGAAATCTATCCTGCCCTAGAGGAAAATAGAAAGGGGAGGGATAAGAGAAATGAGGGTAATAGAAGGGATGGCAGTGGAAGGCATATTGAGAATGCTCACTTGGCTTGGGGTTGGGGGCAAGAGAGAGATAGGGAGAAAATTTGGAACTCAAGATCTTGTGGAAGTAAATGTTGAAAACTAAAAATAAATTAAACAAACAAACAAACAAACAAAAAAGCCTGAGGTAACTCAACCTGAGCAAATCTCCCCCACCCCATGCTCCAGCTGGGATCTCTTTTCTTGGTTACTGGATTCCAGAAGTCCCAATGAAAGGAGGAAAAGCAAAGCTCAGCCTGCCACCCTTTTAGACCATCCTCTCTGTTTTTTTTTTCTTTTTGGTGAGGCAATCAGGGTTAAGTGACTGGCCCAGGGTCACATAGCTAGTAAGTGTCAAGTGTCTGAGGCTGGATTTGAACTCAGGGTCTCCTGACTCCAAGACTGGAGCTCTGTCCACCGCACCACCTAGCTGCCCCCTAGTCCATCCTTTCTTGCAAAGAGAACAGAATAGCAGGAAGGGCCATCTCCTCTCTGGTAGATGGTTTCTGGATCTGCTTTGCTCAGTCCTCTTGGAATCATCCTGGGCCTTGGAAAGAATCAAAAGGAAGCAAAATTCTGGAGGGTCACAACAATGGCTTAATGACAAGAAATTGAGGAAAGAGGTAGAAGGCTACTTATGGGCTGGACCAGATGGCCTTGAAGCCTGACTAATCTTGTACATAGGGCACATCCTTTGTTCCTAACTTCTAACTTCTTAGACCCTGTTCCTAACTTCTTTTCTTTTAACTTTGTTTTATGTTTTCTGTTTTGACAAAGCTGGAGTGGAGCTCATTTGAGCCTATATCTCATCATCCAAGTTGGGGAGCCACCCCCAGGGCCTCAGCTTTCAAATGTTGATATATAATGAATGAGGCAATCAGCAGACTACAAGATTTTCATGAGAAATCAAGGTAGATTTCATTCTCCTGGAGGTCAGAGGCCTCATTTTTGTTCCAAATCCCAAACACTTAGCACATTTCCTGGCAATAAGTGGGTGCTTAGAACTTAGAAGATACTTAGGACTTAATAAATGCCTGCTGACTAATTAGTTGCTTGGCTGATTAATAGATTCTAGGGCTATCTCCTTGTTGTTACAGAAACTGAAAGGAGGATGAAAAAGGAGAGAAATGTGAGCTGGATTATGTGGCTGTCCAGTTTGGTACAATATTGTGATAGAATACTATTGTGCTATAAGAAATGACAAGCACGGGGCAGTTAGGTGGCACACAGTGGATAGAGCATGGGCCCTGAAGTCAGGAGGACCTGAGTTCAAATCTGATGTCAGACCAAACAGCTGATATTTACTAGCTGTGTGACCCTGGGCAAATCACTTAACCCCAATTGTCTTAAACAAAAATTAAATAAATAAATTATTTGGGAAAAAAAAAAAGGAAGAAATGACCAGCAGGATGCTTTCAGAAAAAACTGGGAAGACTTTACATGAACTGAAGCAAACTGAAGTGAGCAGAACCAGGGGAACACTGTACATAGTAACAGCAATATTATATGATGATCAACTTGGAAAGACTTAGCTATTCTCAGCAATACAATGACCCAAGAAAACTGTGAAGGACTTAAGTTTCAAGGTGCTGTCCATCTCCAGAGAAAGAACTGGTGGAGCCTGAATGCAAATCAAAGATACTTTTTCTTTACTTTCTTAGTTGTCTGTGTTTTCTTTCACAACATGACTCATGTGGAAATGTGTTTTCCATGATTTCACATGTATAACCTATGTCAAATTGCTTGCCTTCTCAATAGGAAGGAGGACAGGAGAAAGGGAAGGAGAGAGGGAGGGAGAGAATTGGGAACTCAAAATTTGAAAAAAGGAATGTTAAAATTCTTTTTATAGTTAATTGGGGGAGCAATAAAATACTAAATTAAAAAAAAAAGAAAGAAACTGCTATAGATTCCTGCTGGAGGTTCCCAGGCCCAGGTTGGGTGACTCCTTATTGGGAACTTTGTAGGGGTGATTCTTCTACAGGGATGAGGTTTTTCTCACTAAGCCCTGAGGTCTTTCCTAACTCAGGCATTCTAGGAGACTCAGGTAGGGATGGGGTCCATGGCCTCGTGGGATACCAGTCATCCAGAGGCCTAGCTCAGGAACACCTCCCATCTAAACCAGGCCCCTCCCTGTAGCCTTCAGAACCAGAAGTTGATAGGGACAGGGGAGGGGGAGGCCTGTCTGGGAACTTGGGGAAAGAGGAAAAAAGAGTTGATCCTAAGTCACTGACACTTAGTTAGTGGGAGATCAGGATCAAGCCACTTACTTGATTGAGCTGAGGTTTTTCCCCACCTAACTACGAGATACTTGATTGAATGGTGAGATACTTGATTGAATGGTGGATGTCCAAGTAGGTACTAAATGCTTTGTGACAAAGAGCTAGGGATGTCTTTTGTCTAGGGCCTCCAAAAACTCTGGAGATCCCAAAGGGCTATAGCTGCCTTGTTCCTCACAGAGACTGAACAAAGTCCAGGACTAGGGAAGGGTCTTCTCTACTCAATGCTCACTAAGTAGCTAAGGCTGGTCCCAATAGGCTGGCTGCAGACTGGGTTGCTGGGATCAGCTCCTTCAGCACAGTTCCAGGGCCTATATGAGCCTGAGGTAACTCAGCCTGAGCAAATCCCTGTTTGAGGAGACAGCTGGAGGAAGAGCACCCACCCACCACCAAGCAGGAGGCACCTCTGAGGTAAAATTCCAGGGGAAGCCTGGGTCCTGGGGACCTGGCTCCTGTGTCCCCAGGCCTTCTTTGTTGGGGGTGGGCTGAGAGCTGCTCAGTTTCTGGAGGGAATTGGAGGTGGGCAGCAAGGGAGTCCAAGGGAGAGTTATCAGATTCCTGGCAGTTATCAGATGACTGGAATCAGTGTATGCCATAGAAGCCCTACTAGGTGCTCAGGGAATTGAATGACTGGGCCTGGTGAAACTGAAAGAGTCAGAGGAACCCGGGGTCCTGGTTCCATTGACAGCCACCTCCTCTCTAGATCATCTGTAGAATGGATTGGATTGGAGGATCTCCAATGGTCCTCTCCACTTAATATTCTGGGATCTTCTATGTGCTAAGGCCAGTGGGCATAGGAGGTGGATGTGTATTCAAAATCTGTCATTTGTTACTGGTAAGACCTTTGCACAGCTTCCTGCTTGGGCCTCAGTTTCTTCATCTGTCAAATGAGAGGGTTGGACATTCTTGCCCCATCCATCCCCTAATCCTCTTTTCAGCTGGAAGGGTGGGTGGGAAGGCAGGATTACTAAAGGGTTAAATTTTGGAGTTTTCCTTTTCCCACACTTTGGGAAAAAGGATGGAAATTTGAAAAATAGACACTAGCTTCTTTTTCTGGCATGAGGTCATACAGCAAGGTTGAGAACATGCTGGAGGAGAAGTTTTGCCTGGGTTCAGGTGTCAGCAATTTCTTTTAAGTTCCACCATCAGGGTTAAACAGAGACCTTTGTATGGGGGAGAGGGAGAGGGAGAGGGAGATTTGTAGGGGTTTCCTAGCAAAGAAATGGTTAAACAGTAGGAATTTGTTCATGCCCAATGAGAGGCTGGGACTAAATCAATAGTGTCAAACCCACAGTGACATGGGAACACACAAATCTACAAAAAGATCCCTAAGGGTGCACATTGACTGGGAAAATCACAGAGTAACATTCTCAGTATTACATTGGATTTTTAATGTATTTTGTTACCTATTTCCCCAGAGGACCACTAAGTTCACCTTCACTGGAGTCTAAGGGGGAAATAGAAACCCTTGTATTTTCAGGAAACCAGGCAATGGAGTGGTAGATTACTGCTTTATAAGATAAGAGAATTGGCCAAGACAGGCTAATATCACTCCTTGCTCTGATATTCATTGTGGCCTCCAGCCCTGAACTTCAAGGTCTATGGCCCTTTCCATGTGGGACATTCTAAGTTTAACTTACTAAGGTCCATTTCAGACCTGACACTCTGTTTGAAGATCCCTTTTGGCTTGAACATCCTGCAGTCAATTTGCTAGGGTTCCCACCAGGGTGCATCCAAAAGGGTCTCTAAGTAATGTATAAAGTGAGTGTATATAAAGAGAGGAAGCCCTCAGAAGGCAGGATATCTTGAACTGGGATGAGCTAGGAGAGACTAGTACAAAGCCTAGCAGAATAGTAACTGATCAAGAAATAGATGTAAAATGATTGATTGATTGACTTGTAGACAAGTGGATGATAATGAGTTTGTTCTCAAGATGATTTATTGATTTATAGGCAACTAGGTACTAAGTTTTTTCCCAACACCTGAAGATGACCCCTCTTCCCTGGTTTTTCAAAAAACTCTCCAGATCCTTAAATACTTTTTCTGATTAATCCTCACAGAGGAGGGAAAGAGGTCCAGGACTGGGAAAGGCCTTTGTGTTCAGGACTGCTAGTCCTTAACTAACTAAGGTGTCAGCAAGCAGGCTGCCAATAGGATGGCTGAGATCAGGTGACAACTCACCTCTCAGGTCTACTTATAGGGTCTATAGAGCCATAAGTGCTCGATGCCGAGAGGGATATGATAGTTGGATGTCAGGTAAAACTGAAACTTGTCAAGGAGAATGTTCCATGTCTGAGAAGACTTAAGCCTTGTGTCTTCCTTGCAGGATCATGAGAAAATTGACTGAGGTGCTTCAGAAAATGAATTGTCCAGTTCCTGAAGAGCCAGAGACTAGAAAAGGAAGCCCAGATTCTCTTGCAGAATCTTCAGGTACCATCCCCTGCCCTCAGGCTGGGGTATTTGACTCCCAAATACATCCATTCTCCTCTCTCACCTTGCCATTGAGGCCTTCCTCCTCATCCAAGGATGGAAGGCCAGGAAGTAGAGAAGGTGCAATCCCTGGCCCTGGTGAGCAGTGACCCAATCCCCCCCCCCATGGGCATGAACATGCCCATTCATTTGAAAACTGGGTAGAACCTTGTTGGAGAGCAGCAAGCCAACCTCCAAGCCAGGAAATCCTGAAACCTACTGGCTCTGGAGGTGAAGGCAAGCCCCTTAACCCTACAGACCTTGTGGCCACTGAGACTTTATTTATAAAAATGGTGCCCAGCTACAAGACAAGGGCAGAGGGAAGTGCCAATGTCAAGGACATCCCTGGATCATTCCCACGCCTTATCATACTGTCACTGGTGACGTCATAGAGTTGTGTGTAGGGTGACCAGGGAAGGGTGTGATGGTGCCTGTAAAATCCAACCTCAAATTCACTCTTTTCATGTTGGACCTCAAAGCAGAAGGCACCAGGTCCAAAGGGCTATCAGAAATGGAGAGCAGGGTTCAATGGAGGAGTCAGCATGTCTGACCTGCTTCCTAGAGCCCCTATCCATGCACAGGATCGTAGATATTGGCACCTACGTCCTGGGATAGACCCAATGACTGTCAGTGTGGGCTGTGCAGAGCTCTAACCATCTCTTCATGTGTCTTTTAGCCACTGCAAGAAGCCAAAGGCCTCACCCTTCTGCACCCCAAGGGGATGCATGGAGCCCAGAATCCATTCGAATACTGCTGGACGTGTGCACATCCCCTGATATCCAGGCTATGAGGATAGTAAGGAAGCGACCCCGAGTGATTTATAGGGCTATAGCCAATAGGCTGATAAAGGAGGGTGTGCAGCGAACCTGGGTGCAGTGTTGCGAGATGATGCAGGCCTTGGAAGACTTGTATTATTATATACAGGAGGCCAACCAGAAAAGGCAGGGTGAACCCATCCCCTGCCCATTTCATGAGGGCTTGGAAAAAGTCCTGCCCTTCACACATGCCTGGCATGAAGTCCCTGATGCTGAGCCCATAGGCTATGAACCCTCAGGTAAGTACTGGGAGAATGGATTGAGCAGGGCCACATTGTCCAGGCTGGGTACTACAGGGGACCCAAGCCTCACTCTCCTTCCTCTTACTGGAGAGTGCCAGAAGGGGTCATCTGGATGAAGTCCTTCCCATGGCTCTCCCTTTGGCTAATAATACATGCAACCCTGGGGTCCATGTGAACCACTCTAGGAGCCAGGGCAAAGACAGGGGGACATTGGGAGAAAGCTTCTAGGAATAGATTTTTCAATCCTTTTACCACTTGTCATATTCATAGGAGAATACCATTGGAACC